>NW_020655294.1:2142508-2268524 GCF_003589595.1 Hyposmocoma kahamanoa
TAGGGAAACCCTGTGTCGCAAGTGCAGTGGACATCCACATAGACAACAACAAATTACACCCAAACTCACGAGAGAAATAAATGTAGGCCACACAAATATTTCTCCCGGCCCGGGAATCGAACCCGGAACCCTTACGTGGCAGTCCAGCAAGGTAACTGTTCGACGACGGAGAAGTTAAATGATTTGAGTGCGTAAATTAATGAGAAAAACAGATGGATCAGGTCTTTTGTGTTTTCGAATTTAAACTATTACTTACTGCCTTCCGATTTAGGTAGCTGGTGAAATTATTAGCACACGAGACTTGTCAGCTTCTGTTTCAGGGAGACAGGCGTATATATTCCTCAAATCTTTGCGATTTAAAGCTCTGAGTGGCACTGAACGACTTCTTCGTCCCTTCTCTTGGTATCATAAAAAAAACTTATCAAGAACGTGTCATCCAAACTCATTCTCGAGTTATTTCAAACTTCCTTCCTCCCTTTTTGCAACTTCAAACCTATTTTAAGAGATTTCAAACTCTTATCAGCACATCTGCTCTGTCGCATAGATAACTATATCTTTTTTAAATTTTTATCTATGGTTCGCAGACCTAATGACTTTTGGTGCGAACATTTGGCGCCATATGATTTTTTTTTAATTGGTGAAGATGCAAAAACTGCCTCACACGTCGCTGACAATGTAATTAGTGGAAATTGATGATTTTTGTTCAGGGTTGCCCAATTAGAGGGTGAAATGTATCTAGTGTGTCCGTTTGACGAGATAAGATAGTTTAAAATAGTTATTTGTTACGCGAGTGCTTGTACTGAAACCTGAGTAAGCGAAGGTTTGTAAGATTGAAAATTAGAATCCTGAACGTAACGAGGGTTTCAAACAACTTTCATCTCTCTATAGCGAGGAAAATGGTAGATGAAGGAATAAACAGTTGAGTTATAACAAATCAGTTTTTCATTCATACCCATTGACTTACAATTATATGGACGTCGGGTCCGCGCTAAAAAGTGTCCGAACTTATAGGGCGTTAAAATCGTATACAGAGCGTCATTCACGCTTTAGTCTTCGTTTGTTCGACTGACAGCGAAGCAAGCAAAATTAGACAGTACTGCGATGACATTACAATTTAAATTCAACGTTTTAGCTTTTTCATATTCCTTTACATGTCACTACGTTTAAATAGGTTGACTTGGGACATTTTTTTCGTGGTTTTTGTATTAGACCCGTCGTCCATTTATTTGTAAGTCAATGTTCATACTATAAAAATTAGTTACCGTTGTCAATTTAATGTAAGTAAAGTCATAGTAAAATTATCAACGGATTTATATTACTTAAATAATGTACGTATGTGTGACAAATCGCGCAGTGTGTTAACGAATCATGTTTTTTTTTTCATCGAAAGAGTAAGTTAGGTGTAGGTTCATCGTCAAATTCGAATTTCCAAAACCAAAACGCTTTTGCGCGCAGATTCGTAATGAGAAAGAAAGGCCCCGAACTAGTGAGGTGAAAAAAAATAATTAAAATTATTAGTTTTTCGCAAGATCTGTCCATCGATATCTGTATGGCAAAGAGTCCATAATATAACATGATACCAATCAACATACTTAAGAAAATGAAATTAATGGTTAATGGAAGTATAATAAAATACGCTTATCTATATTATGACTTGTTTTCCTACAATATAACTAACTACGTTTTACGCTGCCCTTTGACGAGTTTTTTAAGCATTCCTGCTTACAGTTGGCACCAAAATTATGAGTTAAATGATACTTATAATTGATTATATAACCTTATTTGTATTGCTAGGTGTTCATTAAAAATATACAATTCGTATATCGTGTTTATATAAAACAAAATCCAGGCAACTTTAATCTAGTGAAAACCAGACATCCCAGGAAAACAAGGAACAAAATAGGAATACGGCCAAAACAACGCCCCACCTTGGAATTTTACAATAGAACGATGTTTATATTGGCACCTAAATTATTTAATAAAATACCAGATGCAGGTAAAGAACTAAATTGTAGGCAATTTAAAATAAAATTACATAATTTGTCAGTTACACAATGCTACTACAATATAAATGATTTTTTAATAGATAACATGAAATGTAAAATTTAACCACTGTGCGTGATTGAAATAAGAATTGTGTACAATATTCGCATGCCAAGTTTTGGTGAAATGTACGATCTAATAATAATATACTATAACACCATTGTAAACTACATTTTTCAGCGAATAAATATCTTGTATTCTTGTATTCTTGTATTCGTATCCTTAATATAAAAGAGCTACCTACATGTGATCAGTGATCACACATATCAAAATTGCTTTTATCACATCGATACCTCCAGTGAACACTAGACCAATTTAATTATTGGACTTGTTCTGTTTTTATTTTGTTTTGTTTCTGTTCTCACAAAATTTGTTTTTTTTGGTTCAAATTTTGTTTTTTCTTTCTTAATTTTTCTTAACAAAATTCAGGGAGCGTAATATTAGTAAATAAATTTCATTATTTACAAAAATAATAGAAAACGACCAAAAAATAAATAAAAAATTTAATAAAAGGTAATCGACATGAAAGTCTTAAAAATAATACAAACTGCATGGAACAATTTAGGTATCAATCTATAGGCACCTAGGTGAAATTTTATAACCCTCCCACATCGAGTATATAACCAGAAATAGAGACGAAACAAGGACCATCCATCCCTGGCTACTCATCAGGCAAATGGGCCATAAATCAATTTTAAAAATAAACTCTCGTTTGCGCTGAAATCACAAATTAGGAAGCTGAAATAGTACGGCGCCAACAACTGACCTGTGTGTGCGTCTCCCTATATTCCAAAAATATTCTGTATTTATTGTAATAAAGATAATATCTTTAACTATGAGGGGCTGTTCCATTCGGTGGTGGGGGAAAAACATCAAAACATCTAATTACAAAACAAACGGAATCACATTTCATCGGTAATTAAACTTTAAATATTTAAATTTTCGTCCATTATAGCAATGCTCAAGTTAAACTGGTCGATTTGAAGTGAAACAATTGACGACTCCCGTCAATTCTTTCAAATTCTTGCTGGCCAATCGGAGCACAGTTGTCACCGTAATGATTTGGCAGAATAGTTTTCAAAGAAATTAAATGACTTTTCTTCTCTATTTTTGGTTATATACTCGATGCCTCCCACTTAAGCATAAAAAAGGTATCAACTAGTTTCGCTTGTACGATCTTAAAAACTCTCCTGAACAATTGGCTTTTTTTTAAATATGTTAAGAATATAATATATACTTATAACGTACTTACTGAACAGAGTGCACGTCCAAAAAAATCGACTCTGGAAAGACAAAATGTCTAACGTACATTTGAAAAACAAGTAGACCGACAGATTTAAAGCATTTTTTTTAACAAAAAATATCACAACTCTAATTTTATGTGCTATATGGAATACCAGGAAGTTTCAGCCTTTCCATATACCTAACAAATAAAATTAGAGTTATGATTTTTTTCTTAAAAAAAATTGAATCGCTCTTCTGTAACATTTTCCAAACGCGCGTTAGACGTTTTATTAACGAAAATAGAAGTAACGCAAAAGTTAGTAACTCAAGAATTGCAATATTTTGTGGCTGCCGTATTTTTTTGACTATTGCCATTTAAAATATTTAATAACCAAAACGCTACAATAATAAACAAAATAATTATTTCAGCAATATACAAGTTTTGTAATCCCTCAAAAATGTAGAAAAACGTTATAAGATAAACGTAAAACACTGCACAATTCAACTCAAAATAAACAGAACGAAGCCAGAAACAAGCTAACACTTGCTAAGATCAAACAAAAATCCGATCGCGATTAATCAAAAACAAACCACCTAAAACAAGAAAGATTAACATTTGCCAGATTAAAAAAAATCAAAAACACCACGGATCAGGCCATAAATCATGCTCATTATATTTGAACCGGATTATTTTTTAGCGAAGGAAATGCTCAAAAAAAGCATCAAAAGGCTATTGGGGCGCCATTTTGTAAGGGCACAGTCAATTAGGGCGGGAAAATGGGAAGCTCTCGACGAATCACAAACGATCTTTCGGAAAGGCGTTCTAAATGTTAGCCAATCAGAAAAGAGGCAGGTTCACGCCTGCGCTTTTGCGTCGATCCATAGAATTATAACTATAATACGGCAGTGTGGGCTTGCCCGTTGCCGTGAAGGGACGTCTATGACGGCCGATTATACTTTTTTAAAACAAGCATGTCGAAGTGCCTAATGACGGTATAATTAGTGGAATTTTTATTTTATATTGAAATTAAACCAAAATTTTTGGTGTATTCCGTTTGTGATCGAACTGTGTTCTGCACTGTTTTAGTGTTTTATACTCTTAGGTATAATAAATCTATAAACAAGATAATCGTGATTCTTAAATCAAAAAGTAACTATTCGGTAAAAAATCATTACGCCTGCCCGAAGAAATATTTAAAAAATAGACAAAATAACAAGAAACTTAAAATTTTATAAATTCGCAACGTCGTCTCTATCATCATCAGTGTAGGAATCAACCAGTGATGGTTATGGCCAGTGGGGGTGGTGGTGGGCTGGTGCAGTCCCCACCCGAAATGATGCATCATCACAATATCATGGATACCTCGTCGCACGTAGAAATGATGCCTAGTAAGTACTTTTTTTTCATTGAAATTATAATAGAGTTATCAAATTTTATCTTTTCTGAAATAAACCAATGTTTTGGGCTTTTTACAGGTCCCATGGTCATGGTTGATCGTGACGTTGGTTTGTTTGAAAAAAAAAGTAGATTCTATATCCGAAAAAATAATTTACTTATCGAAAAATTTTAAATCTCCATTATCAATTTTTCCAAATTTTGGGTTACCCCTATTTGTCGCGAGAAATCAATAATAATATTTTAATGAGTCAGTTTTTAAAATATGCTATAAAGTTTATAATTTTAATTCTTATTTCCTTTTATTATATACAATTTTATACAAGCGTGTCCGTTTGAGTGAGAACAGATGCTTTGTAGTGTAGTAGTATATTTATGTCACACTATTACTTTGTAAAGTACTTGACCGCTAAGGTTTTATGGTACCTAGTTAGTGTCAAGAGCTAAACAAAGTTGTAAAAATAATTTACGATTGTCGTTTTAATAAATTACAAACACGATTTAAGATGTCATTAAAGATTTTATTTTAATATTTATGATAAAATTTGCATTATAAATAGGTACAATATTATATTTCATCTTATCTATCGTAACCCGTCTGATCAACTGTCCTAAATATTTAGCAAAATTTTCGGACCAAAGTATTTTCGATTTAACATTTTACAGCTTGAACTATCGCTCGAATCGATCTGGATCTATCATTAAGTTATATTCACATATCTAACGGCACCCTAGTAAAATTTCCAAAATAGTGTGGCAATTTTTTTAGTACCAATAGAGTTCGAAGTATTACGTTGTCTATTTCTGCCGCCAAGCAGTAGTGTGAGCATTTCTGCGTTTCGGTTTAGAAGGGTAAAGGTGCTGGTGAAATGACGAGTACATGCACATGAGACTTGTCAACTTAAGTCTGGATGATGGGCGTAGTGGAAAGCTCTGGGTGGATCTGTTTTACACTAAAAGACACTGGTTTTAATCACGGGCTAATTCTTTAAATTGCATCGTTCAATTTACAATAGCGAACTACAGATACAACAAAGAGAGCGAATGAATATTTTTAGTAAGGAATGTAATGGCTGAATAGTAACAAGATGCACTGTTCAAAAACCTCGCCTGATATTTTACTTTTTTCTCATGTCTAATTTGAAAACAAAAAATGGTCGACTGTCATTTGTTTTAAGCATTGGAAACCTATATGACAATTGAAACTAAAATGCAGAAAATAAATAAAGTATAGGCTGTATGGACTTCTGCCAAAGCCGTTAATCCTCTAAATAAAAAAAAGGTTAGAAAAATATTTGTTTCAATTTCCTACAATAGAAATCACAAATTAGAAAGATGTATGTAGTAGATAAAAATGGCCGGTTTTTGCAGTTACAGTTTTTACACATATTATTTTAATTACGTTTCGAGTTTCTTATTTATTTGTAATGGCTTTATAGCTGATGGCTTTATAGCCAACAGGTACTCAATAAATAGGCTAAATAAATATAATAGGCTACTTATGTAAATTTGTCTAATTCAGCCACCTGAATATAATTTTGCATTTTTGTAAAATTTGCACAATTTTTATTTATTAACATTTGATTTAATCTATGCTAAACTGTTGCAATTCAACATTTTGTCGTTTCTGCTTTGTCACAAAACCCAAAATGTTTTATTTCGATTTTTTTTAATACAGTTTCAAACCGACGTTAAAAGTATTTGGTAAATGTAATCCTTATTTGATTAACTATAAACGTTATTGTAATATTGATTTTATTGACTGAGTATCATGATATTTTACTCATGATAATTTATTATTTATGACATTACTCCACTAGGTTGTTATAAAGATCGTAAACAAGGAAATATTTCTCGACCTGACATGATACGAATTTGCGTCTGTATCTAGTATCTAATCTGGGACGAAAAGTGAAGAAAAATTTTAATTAATTTCTCACAAACAAAAATGTCGATAAAACCAATATGTAATGTCTTTTTATGATATCGCAGTGTGGTAAGCGACACTCCTGTCTAACAGTTGCAATGTCACTCAGACTTTTAAGCCGCAAAGATCTCAGGAGCATTTGCAACTGCATCCGTCACTTTGAGGCATAAGTTGACAAGTCACATGTGCCTATATTTTCACCAGCACCCTTACTCTTCGAAACTCGACCAAAACTCAACAAACTCATTACTGCTTGGTGGCAGAAATAGGTAATGCGGCAGTACTTCCTTGGACGAACTCTTTCACAAGGAGCTTTATTGCATCTTCGTTTGGTGGCGTTATATTCGGTGATATGTATATATATAGTAGGTAGGCATGTTACAAGTAAACAAATAGGATTACCGGCTTTGTTACGACCCTACTCAGGTCTTTGTTACTCCGCCATGTTTATAATTTGTTTATTAATGTTAATTGTTTGTAAATTAGATCTTACTGTCTAATAAGAAATTTGCTGTAAAGCCTTTTTGGTTATTACCAGGAGTCAAAATGGTTTCCATTCGGGTACCACTTGATCTATATAAGCTCATCTAAAGTAACTTCCAATCCCGCAGGCCAGAGGGATCGGAAGAACATGGTTGCTCATTTTTAGGTTAGGTTTATTATTAATTTATTGTCTTTAAAACCGAATGGAATACAATGTAGTAAGAGAGCGTTGTGGTATGAAAGATTATGTTATCAGGATAGAGAAGGGGATGCTTCGTTGGTTTGGTCACGTAGAAATAATGAATGTTGGTAGACTAGCGGCACAAATTTATAGAGCGAATGTGGATGGAGGTATAAGGTAGACCTCGTTAAATTGGGGATGTCTTCATAAAAGGTCGGAAATTAAAAGTATCAAGAATAAACGAGTGTCTGTGAAGAGACTGGTGGGATTGGAGGAGGCGAAGAAGGTTTATCAGGAGCGTCGCAAGTTGAGGTGCATGGTTTTTGCCTACCCCGGTGAAAGATAGGCGTGGAACTAGAATTCTTAAACACATACATACATGGATATCACGAAATGAAATATGAATGATATTCCAGTTACAGTGTTGTGATATATTATTTAGAAATCAAATAATCTTTGTAAAGAGTAGTGAAAAAACCGTCGTCAAAAGTCGTTCATCCCCTAGTTTGCCACCCTAGAGGTGGAATATTTTCTACTACTACTGAAGTATATATCCTCTTTCCAACAAAAACAGGGTCATCAAAATCGGTTCACAAATGAGTTATCGCGTAACCAAACAAAAAGAAAATTCTATCGAATTGACGTAGTTTCACTACTTCTAGAATTCTATTTCTCAGTCTGGACTTTATTTATTTTGATGTAATATTTTTTTCTCACTCACTCCAACCCGGTGGTTTAGGGACCCGTAGTGGGCCTCTGGGGGTTTATTCTAGTTCTCCGTCCGACACTCGTCCTAAACGATTACTGTCAAATAAGTAACACCCGACCAAGTTAAAAGGCGCATGTTGCGAATGAACCTTCATACCTAACATGTTTTTTCAAGTATGCGTGCGTGCAGGGCGCAGAGGTCTTTCTCCACTTTGACCCTCCATCGGTATTTTGCCCGACCAACTGGTTGTCGAGTACTACGATGTCTCACGTAGGCTCTTTTCACCCCATGAGCTGGTATTCTTTGAGATGTCCGAGCCAACGGAGTCTGGCGGACTCTCTAATAATATTGGCCTCAGACACGATGTCTTTCCAGCTCCTGGTTCTTTCGTGTCGTGAAATATTATTTAGAAATCGAAAATAATATTAGCATGTTCAAAGATAACCTTGTTATCACGTAGTTTCACCACTTCTAGATCTCTATTTAGCAGTCTAGACTAAACTTTTTTTATATAACTAATTTTAAAATCTTTCATAACAAATATAGGATGTTTTTTAACAGTTGTATTTAAGTACGAACAAATGACTGATAGAAATTTAATGTGAAATGTTTTTACCCATTATTACATGGTTAAGTAGAGGATTATTTGTTGTTGGTACACAAGTAAGTATAATGTCTGCAATAAATAAATATAATTATTGGAAATTTAACCATTTTTTAACTGATTCCTTTTTCCGGTTTACCGGATTTCACTCACTTTCCGTTAACCGATGTCAATAAAACTTGGCAAATAGATGTAATTCCAGCAACTTTTGAGATAGGTTTATTTAATAAAAAAGTTATTAGAAGCCGAGGTCAAGTTGTTTCAAATTTGTTCGGAAAAATACTTTATTTCCAAAGTATAACAAACGCAAAAACTAAAATACTCGATATTTAAAACAAAATGTTAAAAAACTATATGAATATTTATCAACAAACAAGCATCAATTCGTGTAATTATCTATGTTAATTTTTAAAAGTTAATTATCACGATTTGGAGCAAAAAGAGCATAATCAAGAGCCATATAAAAACTAATTTACAATAATTCCAAATATTTTGTACTCATTAAAATCATAGAAACACTTTGTTAATGTGTTTAAGTTCCGAGAACGGAATAAATAGTTGTTCTATACTATCTGCATACGTTCGAGTTCGTCCAGGAAAATACAGCCACCTGTTTTGAAGGGTAAGGGTTGAAACTACAGGCACATGGGACTTGTCAATTTATGTCTCAGGGTGACGGGCGCAGTAGCAGTATCCTTCAGGTTTAAAGCTCTGATTGGCAGTGCAACTGTTGTGGGTAGGAGTGACGATTACCGCTAGGCGCACACGCGCCCCGTCATACGTCATACGTGATATCAAAATAAGAACCCAGTGCCATCGTGATAGCGCTTACCGGGAAGAACTATTTCTCAAGGAGCATTTTTTTACCATACCAAGTGACGGGAAGAAGAAGTTGTGCACCTGATGTTAAGCGACACGCCTACGCATAACAGCTTCAGTGTCATTTGGAGCTTTTAAGATCCTAGGCGCACTGCCACTGTGTCCGTCACCCTGAGACATAAGTTGACAAGTTCCATGTGTGTATAAAGTGAGATGAGTTAATTCCGTCCTTCCCCTTTCCATCATCGAGGGACTAGACGTAGTATGGGGTTCCACCCCTACGTTGTGGACATTCTCAGGATTTACAAGAAATGTTTCGCTTCCATGTTTATATGGTAAGCGGCTAGGGAGAGGCATTCCCTGCCTGCGGACTTATTCCGCTATACTTGAACCTTTTCAAAGCGACACAGTGAATATGCCTATTCATTATTTAGGTGTGCATGCCATGTCTTCGACCTTATCGTTTCGACTTTTCATCTGGTGAGATATAGGTCAAGTGCGCACTTTTACTTGTATGTAAAAAAAAAATACTTCTATAAATTACACATAGGTACTATTTCTCGCCTTCTGTTCTCTGTTCTGCAATGAGGTAGGCAGAGATTGTGCCTTTGCAACGTTCCTAACTAGCGTTCTTCCTTTTATTCTCGGCACTTATGACCTTTTTTTTGAGGATATTTTTAATTTCGTTTATATATATACGATTACGTTGTCCTTGGAGAAGTTACAATGTTTAAAATAATAATGTTAATATATAGATCCCTTATAGGTTTAAGTTTGTCGAGAGAACGACGGCAATCAGTGGGTTAACGACTGCTTCTTAATTAAGAGGCCAACTGTTCGAGTCCGTGTGGTGGTAGGTATGTATCTATGACTTTAAATTGTACGTTACATATTTTTGTGATTTTTTTTTAGTAGAAATACCTCTGGCTAACAGTAACCCTTGGAAAACGCATGAAATCTGACTTACACCTTCTCCTTAGCCCGTAAGTAACAGTGCTTAGCAGTGGAATTGAAAGTGATATGTACCTAGACCGTCCTACTATAAAAATCAATGCAATGGTATGTTTGTTCAAATATATAATGTTCTACTAAAGGACATTAAAATGTTACCAAATGGTTTGTTTAAAAACAGACTGAATGCATGTCTTAAAGACAAATATTATTACACAGTACCCGATTTCTTGAATAAACATTGACGTATAAATTAGTACTCATAATATGACATTATGTAATTTGAATGTAATATTGAATATATATAATAATGAATATTATGTAATATTATGACTTTCATGTCTACTGACATCATTCGTAATCTAATCAATTAATTAAATTTTTATTGAATTGATATTCAATTATTTTTTGTGAAATTACTCCACTAGTTTGTTATAATTATTAATACAAGGATCGAAGGAATTTTTTCTGAGTGTTCGATCTTACAACAACAACAAACTATTGAAGTAATTTCACAAAAAATGATTGAATATCAATTCAATAAAAATTTGATTAATACAGTGAACAGCGACATCTCTCGCCAGAACTGATAGCTGTAAAGGTACTAACTGGGTGATAAATCTGTCATAGATTTCTCATTGATGGCGCTACGACTAAAAAGTCGTTGAAAGACCAAGTACAAAGACACGATGCAAGCACATAGAAAAATTCGTGAGGTCCGTTGGTTCGTTCCGTGGCTTAGTTGGTATAGGGTCTGGCACGGTATGCAAGAAGACGTCGTCGGTTCGAATCCGACCGGATCGAAGGAATTTTTTCTGAGTGTTCGATTATAACTAATCAATTAATTCAATCAGTATAAATATAATTTTGCCAGATGTGCTGCGTTCCATCTCTTGTTCACCATATTTTAAGCAAATAAATGCTCATTTAATTTCATTGGTTCCCTTAAATGGGTAAATGTAAAGAGACTATCAATTGGAAGCTTTAGAATATCGAATAAATGTGATCTTCAATTTTTTTTGCTTATTAAACTCGTCTAAGTTAACGGACAATATTTGTTAGTTACGCAAACAATCGGTAGTAGTTAAACAACAAATTTGAAGGCAAACTAGGATCTATTACCATCGAAAGATCTTGGCTTCACGGTTAAGTATACAAACCGTCACAATAAAAACTAATCATTGTCGTCAATGCATTGTACGTCTCACCGCTGGGCCCGGTTCTTTTCAATAGAGATTTTTTTTCATTTGTTCCATAGGTAAAATTTTTACACTTGAAAACGTCATTTTTTAAGCTACTGCTCGTTCACAGCGCCCACTTCTCTGAGAAGAACGAGCATGAAACTCTAAGGTCTCTCTTTTCAAATAAACTTAAATGCTATGGAATACACTTTGAATCCTAATTGCGTGGAATCTGGACTCACGTTGTCTTTCCATACTTCTTTATCTAAAACATACTCTTCAATTTTGTAATATGACTTTTCAATTAAAATACTTTAGATGTAAGTTTTAAACTTAGTAAATGACAATCTTAATATATTCTTCTTTAGAATTTTATTATAAAAACGTATACAGGTCCCCATAAACGAATCGTTTACCTTGGTTGGACTAAATCGTGGTACCACGAGTTTGGACTTAGCTCTTTTTTTACTCATAATTTATCTACATGTTCTCTTTCATCTTTGTATTCATAATTATAAGAACTATATTTTTATATACTATATAATAAAGTCACGAATTACATGAAACAAATAATATACATTTATTTAAAGTATTTATTCATATCTAAACTATCACAGGTAGATATATAAAAAATGTAAGAAAGTATATAAATAGAAAATTTCCTCGAGGACTGTACCCTGGGGCGTCGTGCCCAGAAGGCTTGCAACATTTCTCCTTTGAATAGCTATACTTATTCTTTGGCGGAAATAATTGCTAGCCTTGTGGTCACCGGAGGCTTCTCCAAGGCGAGCCGAAGCTTGTTCGCTATAGAAGTTTCACCTGTGGGCCCCAAGGACCCAGAATTTTTATTTAAAGATAAAAACTTATCGACTTAATTTCAGAATATTTAGGAGTATACATACTTCAGCTCAAATTCTAATTTTGGGTCGTGCGGCAGGGACACAGGTTTTATATTTATATATATTCTTTATTGCACCAAATAAAATACATCAGAAATATTAGATTAAGAGAAAGTGAGCAAAGGTGGACTTATCTCTAAAAGAGATCTCTTCCAGCCAACCCAGGGCAGTGGGAGCTACGGTTATAAGCGGGCAATAGCGTGCAAGAGAAAGTGCGGAGGAAATATAATAAATATAAATAAAGTAGACAAATAAAAAAAAATACAGTTCTTTGCATAAGCAATATAATGAATGATAATAAATAGCATCAATATGTAAATAGTGTAAAATGTATATATTATATGTATATATAGGTACATAGATACATATATACATAAATAATTATGTATAAGAAATGCAATAAGATGATTACTAAGATAGTTCAGCAAGAAAGTGCGCTTTCAACCTTTTTTAACCGATTTCAAAAAAGGAGCAGGTTCTCAATTCGACTATATGTTCTTTTTTTTGTATGTTAGTTACGCGATAACTCCGGTATTTGTGAACCGATTTTCATGATTCTTTTTTGTTGGAAAGGGGGTACTTCCATAGTGGTCCCATTTCATTTTGAAGAAAATCATCCACCTCGAAGGGTTCACGCATGAAGATTCATTTTTATATATAGCGCCTAACTTTAATTTAGGAGCAATTACTTTAATGGTTGAATTTGTTATTTCTCCAATTCAAGGCGTTTTTCTCTCAATATACTTTGAGAACCGATTTTTATTATCTCCAGTGTCAACTCCTGTATAGTGGCGAACTAGAGGATATTTCAATAAAACTTAGCAAATAGTCGTAATTCCACGTACTTTCGAGATCGGTTTTTTTAGCACTCTGTACTGAGATTATTTGAAAGAAGCGATAGACGGGCTAGACTGGATACGGGAAGGAAGTCGGTTCCACAACTGCGTTGCACGAGAAGAAAAGGAGTTAAAAAAGAAATTTGTTTTACAGTTAGGACGAACGAGCATCATAGTGATGTCTTTATTCCAGGATTATTTTTTTTACAAAAGAAATTAAAGCCGTTTGAAAAATATAGGTATATCATCTACGATACATATTCTATTTAGTTCAGTTGACATTAAAAAATCATTGGTATATGTAAAGCACTTATTGAATACAGCGGTTTAGTTTGTGTTTTTTGTCTATCGTGAAAATTTTTAGAAACCGTGTTTTCACACCGTATAGCAATCAGTGTATATATCATCAATTTTACTTTAAATGTTTCCCAAAGTGATTAATTCAACACTTTCACTGTCATGCGGAATCAATCAATGCCATTTGAAGTTGTATAGACGCTTAAACCTCTCTCATTGAGAAGTTGTCATTTGCAGAAGTGGCTTTATATTACATAATAAGGGAGCGAACTTAAAAATAAAATTCATATACGCCGCTTGCGCTGTAAAATGAACGAAATAGACTTCGAGACACTACCCAGAACACTCCAATCAATTTAGAAAAATTTGCTGGTCCTATCGAGAACATGAGATCTACCCATCAAGCGCCCACCAAACTGGGCCTTCGAGATTGTTAGATTTCTTAAGCTCAATTTTTTATTCAATTCTATTTTTTATTGCATTTACTCCAATGTTACATTTACGTTAAAACTTACATTAAAAGTATTTTAATTGAAAAGTCATACAAAATTGATGACTACGTGTTAAATTAAGATGTATGGAACAAGACAACATGATTCAAAGTGCATTCCACAGCATTTAAGTTTATTTGAAAAGAGCTATATAAAGAGTTCGTCCAGGGAAGTACTGCCATCTTACCTATTTCTGCTGCCAAGCAGTATTGTGAGCGTTCCGGTTTCGAAGGGTGCTGGTGAAATTACAGGTACATGGGACTTGTCAACTTATGTCACAGGGCGACGGGTACAGCGGCCGTGCCGTTAAGATTTTTGAGATCAAAAGCTCTGAGTGGCAACTGCACAACATGCTCATTCCGTAGCTTGATATTATAAAAAAAATAGGATGGAAATGGGTTAAAGCCAAAAATTCACTGCAAATTACATTTAGAGGCACAGAAAAGGATTTACTCTTTTTAATATTTTGAAATTTAGGAATGTTGCTTTGTCTTTAAATCACTAAAACATCTATGCGCCCACTAGAACATGACAATCAAATATAATAGTGATTACTGTATATAATATTCACATAATTTGTATAACTTGTATTTACGAAATAAAGCAATTTTTGTTACCATAGCATATTATATTACTTATTTCTCTCGTGAGTTTGGCTGTATTTGTGGTTGTCTATGTGTGACACCATGGCACCGCAGCTACCGTATCGTATTTTTACGCTTTGGGACGTATCATAAAGTTAATTATGCTATGTATAATTTTGATACAGAAATTTGCTTTCAATTCGTTCAGCGACAAGACAAATAGAGTCTTAAAGGTTTTAATAAGACCACCGTATCAGTAACCCGTAATCAAATAACGTAGTTAATCGAGCAATCTTAATAAATGTAGAGGAAAGGGGGAAAGGGATTGATTTATAAAATACGCGGTAACCTTCACGCGGGGAGCGAGGGGCATGTCATTTCTGCTAACGAAAGCGTGCTGAACGTTAGAGAAATAATGAAACAAAAAATAAATTTTCGGAAAATGGCGTTTAAAGTTTATGAAAAGCGAGATTTTCACTTAGTGACTGTATTGTTTTAAACATGCGGTTTATTTCGCACTGTTGGTGTAATATTAAGGTCTCACTAAATAACAAAATTTCGATTATTTTAATAGGGTAGTGTTATACTATGTTGTAATAGCAGGTAGATATAAAAAAGTCAGAAAATTCCTCGAGGGCCGTACCTTGGGGCATCGTGCCCCGAAGGCTGGCAACATTTCCCCTTTGAATTGCTATCTGATAGCTCGTTCGCAAGAAGTTTCGCCAGTGGCCCAGGGTCCCTGGATTTCAACCGCAAAAGGCACAAAGCTGTAGCACTGAGCAAGGTTGGCGTATTTGAGCCATTGCGGTTCTCGGCCGCTCTGGCCACAGAGCCTGCGCCGCCCTCGCTTGCAAGGAAATGGGGGCTACAATGTAATAATAATAATAAAGTAATGATAGTGCCAATAGTTCTTTCAACCACAGGCGTTATTCCGAAACAGCTACACCAGTATTCCCTGAAACTACCAGCAAATATTAATTAACCTCTTACTTCTTTATCTCTCTTCTCTCAAATATTAACCTCTTACAGAAAGCTATCTTCAATATTCAATTGCAGACACATGAGACTTGACAACTTACATGTCAAGACGGCGGGCGCAGAGGCAAAGCTATTCAGTTCTTTTTCCTTACCATTTTAAGCTCTGAGTAGCTCTGCAACTGTTATTGACAGGCGTACTACTATTATAAAAAAATATTATAACGATATTATAAAAAAAAACGTTAATTGCCGGTATCTGCCTGCTTTCATTATGAAGTAAAAAACAAGGTTAATTCGTTTTTTTTATGGCGAGAAAAAACCGATTTTCCGTGGGGTCGAAACGTCTACTTTGAGTCTTACTTCACCTTAAAACATTATTTTAATTTATTGTGAGTATGCGTAGAATGTTGTAATTTATGTTCTACGTTCCAGTACATTGTTTCAAAAGTTTGCACAGAAAATCCAAGGATCACCCAAGTATGTTTAAGGCAGTTGCTCAGTTCAAACATTAGGTTATTTCACCTTTCTCTGTTTGCTTCTTAGCAACCTGGGAGGTTTTATTGCCCAGAATACCCGACTGTGCCTAGATTTTACTTATCTTGTTAGATGTTTAGGGACGAGATTCTAAAGTTTGATTGACTCATTTGATTTTGAATCATTGATACAATTCGTTTTATTTTCTATTTTTCCCACAGTAAATGAATAATTTTTTTTTATAATACCAAGTGACTGGACGAACAAGTTGTTCGCCTGGTGGTAAGCGCCTGTTCTTAGCAGTTGTATTGCCACTAAAAGCTTTATAAGTCCCATGTTCTTGTAACTTCACCAGGAGCGTTCAAAACCGGAACGTAGTGTTACTGCTTGACGTCAGAATTAAGTAAGGTGGCAGTACTTCCCTGGACGAACTCTTTAACAAGGATTTTTACTGCTACCAAAAATAATAAAACAGAGTTTAAATATATTAACACCTGTGAGAGATAGGTTCCTAAATAGACTTGTATCTTAAAACTCATGTTCTTTATTCCTGACTGAAGAGGTTTTTTACTTTAAATTATTTCATATAACTGTGATTAGGAAGTAATTCAAATAATTCCTTTGTAAAACCATGTCAGTCTGCATTATTTCAGAATTTTGTTTACTTTTAGTGAGTTGAATTTTAAATTTTGTTATAGCATCGATTGCAGTGTCATTAGTCGTCATGGTGAATTACACAATGGGATATGTTTGCCATTGTGGTGAAAGGATTTGCCACGTAAAGTACCTGCCGATTGTTGCCCAGAGTGCGCCAGACATATTGGGAATACGATTCGTATATTAATGCGGGAAGGCTCCTTTCATGCACCTCAATTTTAAATGAAACTGTATTTAAAACGAATTAACAGAGTAGGCCGTGGTAGCCTAATGGTTTAACCTACAGCCTCTCAAGCACAGTCGGGTCTCGCACATCTTAAGTTTTTCGAAATTTATGTCCCATGAGCTCTGGCCAGATGGAGTGATGATTTGCGAAAGGCTGCTGGCAACCGACGAGCTGAGGTCCGGGCGAAATGGCGCGTATGGGGAGAGGCCTATGTTCAGCAGTGGACTGCAATAGGCTGATGATGGTGAGCTTTTCGGTGAAGGTAGGAAAACATAGCGATGAAATCTGTACGCTGAAGGTTTATAACTCTAAGAAAAGGTGTGAACATTTGTTCAGGATTATTTAAAAATAAAGATCGATAAAAATTAACTATAAGAGCGTGTGCGCACTACGTACGACCCGTATCGTTTCCGAATTCGAGAAATGACAGTTCGAAATGTCAGAGGAATCATACATTGTATTTTTAAATACGCTCAATTCATTCATCTAGTCATCAAACAGTTGAAGTGTAATGATAGACACATGTCGCAAGCAAATTTCGTTTTTTTAGTAAAGGATTGGATTATCTAATTGAATAAATCAACAAAAACGAACCCGTGTCACTTTTGCACGTGACTTTTTTACACTCGAGGCATTGTGTTAAATAGGTGTACAAATAACTGTAGTTTACGTTTTGTCAACATGGTTAACTTCTTAAGATGGTAACAATTTGCCAATTTTTAGTCGGTGCATATAAGAAAACATTTTTTCGGATTTGAAAAGGAGATTCATCATATAGTAGAGGGTGACAACCCTTAGAGATGGAATATTTTCTTTAAATTAAATGGGGACAATACTGAGGTATCCTTTTTCCAACAAAAAAAGGATCATCAAAATCGGTTCACAAATGCCCGGAGTTATCACGTAACATAAATACCAAAAAAATACATTCGAATTGAGAACCTCCTCCTTTTTTTCAAGTCAGTTAAAAAGTATTATTTTCGCCAATGAAATAGTTCTAGTTAGTTTTTGATTTGTTTTTTTCTTAGAGTTCTTAGTGGTCATCTTTTTGAATTGCAAATTTGAACGTCTGAAAAATTGAATGAATCTCAAATTAACAACGAAGATGTTTTACAGTTTGCATATGACTTATTGTTAACCACTGTACAATCAACTTGACTGTCTTAATTTGATATTAAACAAACCATTATTAAAAGGATGACATTTAGGCAATCATTTACTGTGCGAATTATATAAAGACATTTAACTCGCTAATACACATTAAAACAAAGATATCTCTAGTAGAAAAAGTAGTAGTTTCATATAAAGTAGCAAACCACGTACGTTGCAGCAGCTATGGCAATCAAAATGTGACACCTCGTTTGCAAATTTGTTACTAGTTGTTCTTTGAAATGATTGATTAATTATTTTGTTCTCTCACTCACTTTTGAAATAATAATAACTAATTGTTTTCAATCACAATGGCATTGATATGATTACATTAGTTCAAACCTGGTACATTAACATCACGCCTGTCTCCCACTGGCCTGACACCATGATCTTCCACTTGCTATGCTCCTGACAAATCTCTGTCAGTTTTTCCTATGACATTAGTATCTCTATACATTTCCGTTACAAAGATTTGAGAGGCACTGATACTGCACCCTACACCCTGAGACATAAGTTGACTCCCATGTGCCTGTAATTTCACCAGCACCCTTCCAAACCGGAACGCAGTATTGCTCACACTACTGCTTGTCAGCAGAAATAAGTAAGATGGCAATATTTCCACCCAGTACTTTTTGGACGAACTCTTGCACAAGGAGCTCTACTGCTACTAAGAAAATTGTGAGTTGACTCATTTAAAACAATCATTTGCACATCCCTAAATTCAACCTCACGAAGGCACAGGTAGGTAATGATAAGTACATTTGCAAATAACATTCGAGATAGGGTTAAACGGACAAGGCTGTGCTTATTTTCAGATCCGTATTGTTTCTCTGCAGTAAGGCCGTAAAATTCTGCAACAAATATATACGTACATTTACCTACATTGCTTTTTAATAGTTTATTTACTTTGACTGGAGTATTTTATTGGTACTTTGAAAATGGTTATGGCTTACCACTCGATGATGTAGGTCATTATCAACAGTCGTTATAGTCCGCTGCCGCGTGTGGTCTCTTTTAAAAAAGTGGATTGCCGGAGCCATGCTTGGCAGGTGGAATTGTAGTCGTGGAATGTCTGGGTTAAAAATCTAGGCCTGCAATTTCGATACCTCCAAACAACACTACGCCAAACTTTATTTTTTGGTCAGTTTCTGTTATTTTTGTAAATAGCTATATTTATTTACTAATATTATGCTCCTCGAATTTTGTGAAAAAAAAAAATAAAAACAGTCCAAAAATTAAATTGACAGTAGCTGACTTACCGTTTCTTATTTTGAATTTCCTATATTTTCATTTAGTACTAGATTGAAAATAACTACAGGTATTTAGAATACCAGACTAGAACCAATTTAAAAATGTTATCTTCTCCCCCGGATGAAGCACAGGCCTATTCTCACAATGAGAGAGCTTTGGTCTGTAGTTTCCACGCGGGCCTATTGTAGATTTGGAACTTCACACACTTCATTAAATTGCTTTTCATTAGTGACTTGTAGGAAACTCAGAGGTGCAAGCCCGGATTCGAACCGACGGCCTTCCTTAAGAGGCGGTAGGTCAAACAATAAGAACGTTTGCGCATTACGTCCGATTCGTATCCGTATCCGAGAAATGACGGTCCGAAATGCCACATTGATGATTTTATCTTTAGGTGTACCAGCGATATTTGTATTTTTTCGGATTTCAATCGGACTTAGTGCACAAGCGACATCCGAAGAGGGTCCGAGTTTTCTAGATTTATATAGTCTCGGATTCGGAAGAAATATGAACCGGATGTAGTGCGAACACACGCTTAGGCGATCACGACTATTTTTAACGAAATTGAAACGAAGTCTTTTATGATAATAAAAGTCAAATTGAAATTTTGCTGTAAATTCTCCATAAGTATACGAAATATTAGATATTCAATTCATAGACACCGCCTATTATGCTTCGATGGCTCAGTCATGTACAAATGATAACTGCTAGTATCTATACTCGTGAATACATTAAGAGTAATAATAATAAAAGTTTGAGGTTCGTTTAACCAGTGTTGTTGCGAACATCAGCATCCACATCCGCGGATAATCGGCATGAATTATAATGTCACAAGTGTAGCGGGCAATGAATAGACACCGCCTATTATTCTTCGATTGCTTAGTCATGTACAAATGATAAATGTTAGTACTTATGCTCGTGAATACCTTAAGAGTAATAATAATAAAAGTTTGAGGTTCGTTTCAACCAGTGATGTTGCGAACATCAGCATCCACATCCGCGGATAATCGGTATGAATTATAATATTTGCATCCGCATTCATCGATGCTGATGAAAAAGCAGCTCAGCTGTTGTTTTTAACTTTGATAAAATTCCACAACGATAGACAGATTGATTGCTTTCAAGCAGATTGATTATTTTGTTAATAAATGTCACAAAATCACTTAAATAATATTTTACTACAATTGCAAAGAAAATAGAAAACTTTTTCTATATATTTTTTTTTCACTACAAATGTACACACGCCAGTAATCAAGCTACACATTGACGTATCTCGTTCCGTTGCGCTGGAGGCGATTTTCGAACAAAAATGGGTAGTCTGATGTGCAGTTGTCCGTACATTTGTCGCGTTTTTTTTAAATACATAATATCAGCCTCCGCTGATGTTAAGGTAACAAAATCTGCATCCACAGCAGCATCCGCTGATTTGTAAAAAACCTGCATCAACAATTTATTCCAGAACGTTTAATCGAAATCAAAAAGACGATAAAAGTCATTCTTTTTTTTCAAATCAAACGTTCAGGTGGTATACGTGGTTCAGGTTAACGTTGTTAAATTCAACCATGGGTGCGAATTGTCAGGTTTCTAAAAATTCCAAATCATAGCTGTTTGTATGAGGAAACAGGAAGCAAAACTCTTCATGAAGATTATCAATTGTCAACACTATGTCGAGATCTCCATATTTCTTAACTTAAGAGATGATACTATCTTAGCTCGAATTCTAAATTTTTCCCGTACTAATACGGTCGCTTATACTGGCTTTATTTCAGATTTTTTTTTACATATTTTGTATATCGTATACTATTGTTCTATTTAATTCACTTGACATAAAAATATCATTGGTATATGTGAAATACCTACAGCAGTTTTCTTGCAAAATTTCTAGGTAAATTTGTGTTTCTTTTCCTAATGTGAAAATTTTTACGAATCGTATTTTCACACCGTATACTAATCAATGTATATCTTCAATTTTACTATATATTTTTTCCAAAGTGATTCATTTATCACTTTCGCTGTTACGCGGAACCAACCAAATCCTTTTCAGGTTGTATCGACCCTTAAAAACTAATTATTCACAGTTTGATTAAACTGCGCAATTCAGCTATAGTATTCTACATTCTACGGTTCAAACGCGATAATAAAAGAGCAGGTAACCGTAAGGTCCGCAATCATAGACCACCATGGGACGTTTTATGAGGGTGCGAAGTCAGTAGCTCACACCTACAGGTTTAACCAAACCGGAGATGTTTCCCATTGATTCAGTCGACATGGAATATTTTATTTTAGAAATCCACTATAAATGCTTGCGATATTCTTTTTTTTTATAATAACTAAGCGACGGGACGAATAAGTCGTGCGCCTGTTGGTAAGCGACATGCGTGCCCATAACAGTTGCGGTCCCACTCAGAGCTTTAGATCACAAAGATCTGAGGGGCACTGCCACTGCGCCCGACACCCTGAGACATAAGTTGACAAGTCCCATGTGCTTGTAATTTCATCAGCACCCGTACCCTTCAAAACCGGAACGGATTACTGCTTGGCGGTAGAAATAAATAAGGTGGCAGTACTTCCCTGGATGAACTCATTCACAAGGACCTCTACTGCTACTAAAATTTTGACCTCCGCTGGGAAAGGGTAAGAATGCTGGTGAATTATAGACACATGGGACTCAGATTTTTGTGATTTAAAGCACTGAGAGGTACTGCAACGGTTGTGGATAGGCGAATAGCTTAACCACCAGATCTAAAGAAACTACAGATTCAAAGTTTTAGGAGATATTCATTGTAAATAGAAAACCACGGAAACTGAGAGACCACTCAGTACGGCTGCGGGCGCAGGCGGCGTCGGCGAACAACTACCTTCGTTTGCTTAATTTCAAGTCATCCGAAGAACAACGTCCGATGTGATTATACAGCGAAAAGAGGATAAATACATAATTTCGTTATTCAAACTAAGGCCTGTGTAAAGGTGTTTCGAAAACTTTCGTATTTTATTTCGTTTCGGAAATATAAAATCGAACAACCGTCGATCTGACATCCACAGCGAAGAAGAACGAACGAGATGTACAGTCCTGAGAACAAGTAGTCTTGCACATATATCTTTGTTCTACGGATGAGTCGATTTTTATCAAAGTCATACTCAGGATTGCACACTACACTAACAACGTCACTTTCTAAAGTCTCATCCACACTAACCACTGACATAGTACATAGAAATGTATTGTTCTCTTATATTAAGTTATCATTATTGAACCCTTTGTGCTTACCACGGTTTAGGTTAGGTCTACATAAATAAAAATTATGCATTCGTGTAACGTCTTTATAACATGTATATCATAAGTAAATGGATTTGAATTTACTTTCCCATTTTTAAGTTTCAAGATCTGAAGTTCAAAAATGGGTTTTATATTCATATGTATAAGACTCGACATGTATTGGAAGCTGGTGTTACACTGCCGGATAAAAATTGTACAATAATGGAAAAGCTCTGACTCGTGTCGGCTTCTATGATCACCACGTTACCAATTTACAGCTTTTTATTTACAGCTTTTATTACCACCGGATATTAATATCGCCGTGTACGTTTCGAAAGTTGCCAACGGGTTTGAAATATATATTGTAACACAATGAAGTAGAGTTCGTTGTATGAAAAATATATCGGATTGTAATAATAAAATTTTATTGTTAGACGTTTTACAACTATGTGACGTTCTCGTATCTTATATGCATTCATAATTTTGTCTGTTACCTTTGTATCCGCGGAGAAATATAATAGTTGATGACCGTTTTTTGCTAAATATTACACATGCCCAGAGCTTTACAGTGATATTGTATTAAAAATTCTATTTTTGGACATTTCGTAAGCATAAGTAGCTCCATGTTCCATTTAGTAGCAGTCGAGTTGCTTGTTAAAGCGTTCGTCCAGGGAAATACTGCCACCTTACCTATTTCTGTCGCTTAGCTGTAATGTGAGCATATCTGTTGCATTTTGTAGAGCAAGGGTATTGGTGAAATGAAATCAGCGCCACACTCAATTATGACTGTGGGCATAAGCTGAATGAAGTCCTTTTGAGTACGCCACAACCGCACAAATGACAGTAAAATTTGTAGTCATATTTTGTTTTTTGCCTTTTGTCTATGTTTTGTCAGTATTTGTGAACCGATTTTCATGATTCTTTTTTTGTTGGAAAGGGGGTACTTCCATAGTGGTCCCATTTCATTTTGAAGAAAATCATCCACCTCGAAGGGTGGCTGTTCACTCATGAAGATTCATTTTCATGAATAGCGCCTAACATTAATTTAGCACTTACTTTAATGGTTGATTTTGCTATTTCTACAATTCAAGGCGGTTTTCTCCAAATATACTTTGAGTAGTGTCGTAGTGAGAACCTATTTTTATTATCTCCGTGTCAAGTCCTGTATAGTGGCGAGCTAGGGGATATTTCAATAAAACTTAGCAAATAGACGTAATTCCACGTACTTTTGAGGTCGGTTTTTTTAGTACTCTGTACTGAGATTATTTGTATTTTATTTATGAATTCTTTTTATTTTGTTTTGTTTGTTTAAGCGTTTTCAATATTCTTTTTGTGTCTATGTGTTGTGACGTTGCAATAAATGTCTATTCTATTCTATTGCATTCTAAAATTACAGGCATATGGGAGTTGTCAACTTTTGTGTTTTTTTTATAATAACAAGTGACGCGACAAACAAGTCGTGTGCCTGGTTGTAAACGGGCTTTGCGATTTAAGGCTCTAAGTGGCACTGCAAATGTGACAGGCAGGTCCGTCCCGTCACTTGTATCGTAAAAAGAAATCACCCGCCTGGCGCGTAGGTGGTGGCGAAGTGTTCCCCAACATTACTTAAACAAGTGTTATTGAAATAGTCGTAGTATTGGAGCTACCATACCGCGCATGTTTATTCGTGATAGTGTTATCTATGACATATGTTCAAGTTAGTCCACCCTCGTGCTCGGCATGTGTGAAATTTTGTGGTGTAATGGCTCACTGAATACACAAACACACGTAGAAAGATTGGAATCGCTGAATGATTACCAAATGAAACATTGCATCATCTGTACTTTACAATTCGATTTTTATGAAAATCCATTCAAGTGTATCGATAACAAGTTTTTGTATCGATTTATTTCAATGCGATTTTTAAGCAAATCGATTCAATAGAAAGGCAAAACATGAAAGCGAGCAATAAACATTTTATACAACTTGATTTATATTAATGGGAGCTTAGAATAATAACGCATAGAAACCTAGTCCGCACACGCTAAGTGAGGCAAATTGAAGCGCGCCCAATGGGCCTACACGAGCGGGCGGGCCTTCAGTGTTCAAGGTCAACTTGCACCGCGAACAGCTCAAGAATTTTAGCTAAAAATGACGAAATGTGCGGTAAATGAGTGTAAAAATACGTCAGATAAACATAAAGTAGATACTAACATCACATTCCACAAGGAAGTAACGCGTTTCAACTTGTATTTTTATATAAATATTCACTAAAACCGAAAATTAACCTACTACTAAAACTAGCCTACATGAATTTGATTTTTGCCTCACTTGTGACAGTTCGTTTGATATGAAACTATCATTCTATGCGTTATTATTCTAAGAATGGGAGTTAATTCGATTGAAATCCTCCGGGTTAAAACGTTTTCGTAGCAGTAGAGCTCCTTGTAGAGTTCGTCCAGGGAAGTACAGCCACAGCATTACTGTGTTCCGGTTTGGAAGGGTAAGGCTGCTGGTGAAGTCACAGGCACATGGGAGTTGTCAACTTATGTCTCATTTGTGATTTAAAGCTCTGTGTAGCTGACACCTTGTTCATTTTATTAAGCCCACGATTTGTTTGTTCCGTCACTTGTTATCATAAAAAAACCCGAGCATATAGTTAATAGATTAACCTAGTCCCGTGCTAAGCATTGAGACATACAATGGTACTTACTTGATATGATAATTTTTCGGCACTAATCGTAATCAATTACTTACTAATAAATTAAAAGGAATGCAATCAAGTGCTTTTAATTTTCTGCTCCGTATTGGACATTTCCGTTCCAATTAAAAGAGTTGAGGAATTTTCGGCGCCTGCGCCGCTCGGAAGTCGCGATGTACCGATAGCGGTTAGATTAAAAGATTCTTGTGTTAAACGATGCAGTATCTTTGGGTCATTTGAATGTTTTAAGTTTTTTTTCAAACTTAGCTTAGTAGCCAGGTGGTGACTGAGAAACATTAAGCCAGAGATTGCATTTATAGGTATAGTTCTATTACTCAGTCAGCATCTGAAATCATTTTTAGCACTTGCTTTAAGAAGTTTTCTCAAAAATTTCAATTTCCTAAAACCCATATTACAAAATTGAAGAGATGTGTTAGATAAAGAAGTACGGAAAGAGAACATGAGCCTAGATTCCGCACAATTATGATTCAAAGTGTATTCCATAGCATTTAATTTATTTGAAAAGAGACGACGAGCAGTAGCTTAAAAAAATGACGTTTTTAAGTGTAAAAATTTTTCCCATGGAATAAATGATTATCTGACTTTGACTCCCTCTAAGGAGAGGGTCAAGGTTTGCAAACTTCCCGCATTTTCCAAAGAGGTGGCAAAGGCACCTGTTACAGACAGGCGTCAAGCTTACCACCGGCGCACGACTTGTTCGGCCCGTCACTAGATATTATAAAAAAAAGAATCTCCATTGCCCGATGGCAAAACGGCTCAAAATGCATAGCATAGCACAGACTAATGTAGAGCAGAGATCGATGTCTGTGCCATTCTATATCAACTGCCGGTTTTCATCTAAAAAGTCGCAAGAAGGGATAAAGATACGTGTATTTATTGCAAAATATCTTGCATATAGAAATGCGTTTATTTATGTTTAAACTTTATCAAATTATACAATGCATAGAGTGACAGCGTCAGATAAAGCCTGTAACTAGTTTTAATATAAATTCTCTGTCTCGTTAGACCATAATTATGCCTTTAAAGCGTTTCGTATAATGTTATACTAATTTTATGCGAAACACATTCAGTAAATTTCCTATATGGTGAAGCTGGTTGGACGCCTCCGGTTCGGCTCTTTTTTTCTAAGATCCTTTGATTCTCCGCCAACATAAGTTAGTGTGGATTGTGAATATTAATTCGCACCATTGGTATAACAAGGTCTTATCTGCAAAATTACAATTTTTCAAGAGAGACGCTTAAAGATTCTACGAACGAAATTCGCCGATAACAAATTTTATGGTAGAATCCGAAGTAACAAAAATAAAAGGGTAACAAGAGTAAAGAAGTTGTATGAAAAGGGTGGTAGATGTATGTGAGGGTCGAAAGCTGTGTCAGGATAGAGTAAGATGGCGTTCCGTGGTCTCTGCCTACCCCTCCTGTGGGACAAGAACGTGAGATTATGTATCTATGTATGTATGTAAAATTTATGCTAACATAGGAGAACACGAAGAAAAATTTCTTCGATCTAACAGGATTCGAACCAGCTGGAACTCAGCGCCTGTATGACAAATCAAATAGGTTTTAATAATTATAACAAACTAGTGGAGTAATTTAACAAAAAATAAATGAATATCATGATAGTGAAACATCAACATAATATTCAATAAAAATCAATATTAAAAACGAGATATAAAATTTAAAATATACTATGCAATTTGCTTCAAGTAGGTCGTCTTATTTTTATAACTTATTAAAAGTATTGTTAATACAAACGAAACGAACACTAAACGAAAACTCCTTCGATCTGGATTCGAGCCACCTTCCAGCAAACCATGCCAGACACTATGCTCCCTAAGCCACGGAACGAACTAGCGGACCCTACGAAATTTTCTATGCGCTTGTTGCAGATCTTTGGTTATGGCTTTTAACGACTTTTTTGGCGTAGCGCCATCTGTGAGAAATCTATGAAAGCTTTTCTTCACTCGGCCAGGTACCTTTACAGCTACCAGCAGCAGACTAGAGACGTCGCTTTAATATTTGTAAACCATATGTGCCTGTATATAATGCATCAAAATTGGAATAATGCTCACCCAGATATAGATAATGGTAGCAGTACTGCCCTGGACGAACACGGAGTGGAGCTCCGCTGTATATAAATGTGCAATAACATTTTCACTTACAATAAGTGCATATAAAGAGCAACTTGTAGTTTCTTTCAATTTGTATGTCACGTTACAATCAACCCTAACAATTAACATATAAATGACACAGAAATGTTTAGTTTCTGACGAGAAAATTATTCATATCAACGTTGTATATAGACTTATGTACTCCGTTTTATAGTTATGTATATCAATATACATATCTAACACCATCTTATTTAATAAAATGTGGTGATGGAAAATATATAGGTTTTATATGTTAAATAACAACTCATCATAAGGTCATGTATCTGGTTTTGAATTGCGTAAAGAGTGAACCACGGCATTCGTAAGAAGGTCCGAAAGGTCATTGTATGTTGCAGACACGACATAATTATAAGATTTTTTTATTAAAAAACCAACCTCAACACTCTGTTTATCCGTTTTTGGTGTGTTCATTACTGCGGTCTGCTCTGCGATAACCGCGTTATGGAAGTCTTCGTTAAAACGATTCATATGAGCCCAAACACAAGGTAGGTGCGGTACATTGTTGAGGAATTCCTCGCATAATCATTTTCATAGACGTAGAAGTCACTATAACATTTTATTTTCATTAGAATGACATCTATATGCCAAGTTTTGTTGAAATCGGATAACGGAAAGTGGGAGAAATTCAATAAACCGGATTCATCCCCTAATTTGCCACCCTTAGCGCATTTGGGCACTGTATCGGAATCCGAGACTATACAAATCTAGAAAACTTGGACCAACTTCGGATGTCGCTTGTGCAACTAGAAATAGAATGAGCCTAGCGACATTTCGGATCGTCATTTCTCGGATTTTGAACAGATACCAACAAAAAATAATCGAAATCGGTTCGTAAAAGTCAGTGTAATCGCATACACACAAAAGAAACATTCGAATTCAAAGTCTCTACCTTTTGGAGGTCGATTATAAAGCATTCAAGTATTCCTGCGGATGATGGTTCATATCCCTGTGACGCTATGAAGCTATGATTTTAATTACCAAGTTGCTTAAGTTTGTGATAGTTTAATAGCAATACAAACAGAAAGAAAACATCGTGATGAACCTTGCATGTTGAAGAGGGTTCATAAACCTTGGAAAACGTGCTGCTTCGGAGGAGACCCGTGGCCAGCATTGGGATGTATTATAGTTTCTTCTTGATGACGCCATTCTTATAGAGGTAACTTTTGTTAATTAGATCATGTCGTCGGGGGTTGGTAAAAAGCGCGTATCTGCACTAGATCAAATTTTACAGGAGAGACTTTCATTTTTGCACAGTAAGCATTAATTCATATTGTCTACCGACTGACAACAATAGATTACCTTAAATCACATTAATTTGGTTGCCACATTTGCGCGGGTTTGATTTGGCCACAAAATTAACAAAATGAAAACTCATAATCAAATGCTAGTTACGCGTAATTGAACTATCCCGGACGATATATTATATATTTTGGTCCCCCTTTGAAATTTCAAACGTTCTACCTAAGACAGGCTTTTGATAAACTGACACATAATTATACCTTTTGTACTTTCAATAGTTTCTAATTTGCAATAAACAACGTTTAACACATTGATTTATTAACTTTTATTAAGTAAAGTGGCGGTCATTTTATTCAATTTAGCAAGCCGCAGATAATTTATACGCCGGATAAATTCCTGCCCAAACACGTACGTGCCGACGACTATATATACGAACCACCAATGATCCTCTTTGATCCTCCCGCTTATCTCTCCATCTCTCTCCGACTTCCGTATTTTGATGCCTCTAAAGTACTCCAAACGCTCTTAACGGCGCTAAACACGTTTGATTTTTTTTTATGAACAATGAATAGTTGAGGGCTTAGGAGAGTGCCTTAGGGAATACTTTATTTTTATATGAGCGGCTATAGGATCTACTTAATAACTTTAAACTAAGACGTATTCTTATTCAACTTTTCTCATATAATCTGCTACTGAGCACGGGTCACATGTGAGTATTCTCTTTTAAAATGTAAAAGATAGGTAACAAACATGTTAAATAACGTAACAGTTTACAAACTTCCATTGACTATAATGCTCTATTAATTAACTTGATGTCTCTATTTAGTTTTACTTAGCAAAAGTAAAGGACGGCATTATAGCTAATGACACTTTAAACTTAAAGATGTTAAAGACGAAATATTTTTAAAACAACATTGAAATTTAGATTCTAATTGGAATTTTTCAAGGACTGTTTATCTAACCCGATGATTGACGATGTTATTTACCAACATTTGATTACATTATTACAAGATTGTAATAATAAAGTAAGCCAAAACACCTTAAAACTAAATATATCAAAGAATTAAAGGTAAACACCACTTGTAATTGGTAAATAGACTGTAAAATTGACAACATGTTTTAACGCGAAATTTTACAAGTAAAAGAGAACTAATAACAACAACAATCAAAAGCATTAATAAAAACTTAATAATACATTTGGTTTACTCCACGAAACTTCACAAGTATAAGAGTAATTATGAGAGTTATCAAGAGACAGTTAGCAAGAGGTAAACTAATATTCCACAAACGTACGTAACTTGAGATTAAACTCATCACATGCAGGGATTGGAACCGATGACCTCATAAGTGAGAAGCAACCGTCCTTTTACCTTTGTCGAAGTACTACGGACTAACAACGATTAGTTTTTAACACAAAGTATTAGAAAACGAAAGCAAAATTCACTTTTCATAAAAATCAAACTTGTTTTTAATCCTTATCAAGCGCGTAAATTCTGTCAATTACGACCGTACGCGGCGAGGATTTTGCCTCAAAAAAAAGTATAATAAAAAAAAATAAGTCGCCGAGGTCTTGCCACTGGCGCCGAGTGGAGATAACGCCTGGACATTTCTTTTGTTTTTTTTTTCCTTCAACGATATAGGTCCTTTATGGGGGGACATTCGATAAGAAGCCTTTTTTTTGGATAGCTAAACCCGTTCAGTATAATCTGGGGAATGACATTTTTGTTCTGATACGTGTTTAAGAATTTTCAATGCTATAAAATTTCTACATACGTTTATGTCCAATGTTACAACATTCGAAATAAACACGGGGCGTGGAGAAAGTAAAGTTGGCTTAAGATACACAAACTGGTGAAAAATATAGGAAATGAATCAAATTTTTCTGATGTAAATCAACAAAAATGTCACGTTAGAACAGGAAAAATAGTTTCATTTTCTATGTGTATTAATCGCTAAAACCTAACAATTGGGTATGGTGAATGAAACTCAAATTAAAATTTAAAAAAAAACCTTGATACCAAGTACTCTCGTATGCGCACTCCAAAAAGTCAAGAGTCAACATCTGGATTTAATTTTTTTCTTTATGAAACCAAATGACGAGATGAACAAGTCGTGCGCCTGGTGGTATGCGACACGCCGGTCCATAACAGTTGCAGTGCCACTCAGAGTTTTAAATCGCAAAGATTTGAGGGGCACTGTCACTGCGCCCGTCACCCTGAGACATAAGTTGATAAGTGCCATGTGCCTGTAATTTCACCAGCACCCTTACCCTTCAAACCGATCCGCATTCTCGCATTACTGCTTGGCGCCAGAAATAAGTAGTAAGGTGGCTACTGCCACCTACACTATTGTGTTGTTGTATAATTTGCAAAGCCTTGGGACACCGAAATTAGAGTTGGTACTAAAGGTGTACTAAGAAACTTCCTTAACTTTTTTTTTTACTTATACTTAGACTAAGTTATAATGTAATTAAATATATTTCTATCTTTATTATTATATATTAATCCAATTTTATTTTCTATAACATCATGTGACGGGACTAACAAGTCGTGCGTCTGATAGTAATCTACACGCTTATCAACAGTTGCAGTGCCACTCAGAGCTCGTCACCATGAGACATAAGTTGACAAGTCCCATGTGCCTGTAATTTCACCAGCACCCTTACCGAAACACAGCAGCTCACATGACTGCTTGGCAGCAGAATAGGTAAGATGGCAAGTACTTCTTTAGATGATCTCTTACAAGGAGCTCTACTGCTACTGAAATACGTTTAAAAGTACCATAACCACGTACATCTTAAGATCATCGCGATTATAGCAGTCAAAATACAAGGTATTAGCCTAAAAGGGCCGCCCTAACCCCCAAAAATGGCACAATCATAGCAAGCCCGCAAAAAAGATCGCAAAATGAAGCTGTCACTTTAATTTGACAGCTGTCAGAGTGGGCGGCGCAAGATTGACGAGCGATTCCAAAATATTTTGAAATATTGTCAGAATATCGTTAAGTCATTATCGTTTGGTTGAAGTTTATTTGTTGCGGTTTTGAACTAAACGTTCTAACTTTTTAGAAGTCTATGCAATTGATGTGTGATTAATGCTGTAGGCGTAACTTCAAAATTTACAACTGAATTGTATTTTATTTTATGATATCAAGTGAAGGGACGAACAAGTCGCGCGGCTGGTGGAAAGCCTGTCCTTAACAATTTGCCACTCAGAGCTTTAAATTAGAGAGATCTGAGGGGCACTCCCACTGCGCCCGTCACACTGAGATATAATTTGACGAGTCTCAATTTCCCCAGCACCCTTACACTTCAAAACCGGAACGTAGTAATGCTCCCTTACTGCTTGGCGGTAGAAATAGGTAAGGCGACAGTACTTCCCTAGACGAACTCTTTCAAATTCGGGTGCCATTTAAATTTCAATAAAATAATTAGGCAATAATCATAAATAAAAACGCCATTTAACGCGTAGTGTGTGCATCGTCATCGTCCACATATTATATGTTCCTAGTCACGTATCTCCTCCATATGAATACAAATTTTTGCATTAATTATGGATAACATTGTTAAAGTAAATAATCATCACCCTTAACGTCGTGGTAAATTACCAAGACGTTAAGGGACATTACTTTTTAATTTAATTGTTAGCGTTCCGGTTTTGAAGGGTGCTGGTGAAATTACGGGTACTTGGGACTTGTCAACTTATGTCTCAGGGTGACGGATGCAGTGGCAGTGATCTTTCCAATTTAAAGCTCTGAGTGGCACTGCAACTGTTAAGAACTTAGTTGCGAATCCGAGAAATGACGGTCCGAATAGTAGAATAGTAGATGTACAAGTGATATTCGTATTTTTTCGCATTCGAATTGGACTTAATGCATAAGCGACATCCGAAATGGGTCCGAGTTCCACTCTCATTTCTGTCTGGGTTTTACACAGACACTCGCAGACACCGCACGTGATACAGCGATCGCGCTGATTAGTCGCACGCGCTGTCGCGCATCCAATACGCGCCAGTTTCACGCGGTTCATCCTGCGCGGTTAGTCGGGTTCACGAGTTTTTCACTTGCGTTTTTCGCTTGCTTGCGTTGGCTGGGTACACGACGTAGAAATCTTCCGTCCGAGCAAAGTCGTTCACGAGTCTTCCGCGGAGAGACTTGCGCGCATGCGCGGCACCTTGCCTTTGTTTAGCTTGTGTTCGACGCGTGGACGCTGCTGCTCTGTGTGAAATATCAAGCTTGCTAGATATCAAATTCACGCCATGCAAAGAAATTCAACGCAAAGAAAGCGGCTGGCGCAAGCGAGCGACTCGTGAACATCCTGCATGCGCGTACGCGACAAATCTTTGCGTGTAGCGAGTCACTAAACAAGCTACAGACTCGTGAACCCGGCATTAGCCTTTCCACGGACGCTCTTTTCGTTGTAACAAAAACTAACACGGGCAATCGCTCGCGAAAGAACGTTAGTTTACAAAACTTCAAGCAGGTAATCGCGCACAATTGCGCGTGCAGGCTTTCCCGCGCGCAATCCTGTACGTTCCGGATCACGCGTGATAGAGTGACTATGTAAAAGCGGCTATGATATCTAATTTCTACTTTAATGTTTTTTCTGCCACACCCTACACTCACTACATTTCATTATGATTGGGAACACCACGCCTCGATGAGCATCCAAATACGCCTCAGCCACTGAATGTACAGTTTCATTGTAAACACACAACAATAACGTATAGTCTTTTTTGTTTATGATCTAACTGGCACGTTTCAAATTCCGCTAGCCAAACGCCTCGGGAGCGAAATAGTTGTATGACGAACAAGTGAAATATTCCGCTCTATCTCAATTTCTGATAAGCGTGGCGCCAATAGCTTTTGTTTTTTTTAATATAGATTTAAGGGTGATTCATAGTGTGGCCAGGTTCTGTGGACTTTTCACTTTGGGACTTGTTAACTATTTTTATATTATGCCAGCTGATTACAAGTAATGTTACTGAAAGAAAAAAATGTTTTGTCTGTTAGCTCTGCAAAGCCTCTACATAGAAGTGGCCTGTGTCCAGTAGAGGGATGGAATATTTTAGGAACTTTTGCTGGCATGAGTACAACAAAGGTTTTGTTGCAATCGCATGTAACACGTACGCGCCAAATTGGTGAAACATCTACATACCAAAAATTTTTTAAATTATGGCGAATCCAAGATGGCCCCCACAAAAAAATTACTTTGTTGAATCTTCGCAACTATCGATATTATACGGCTGGTTTCTTTTGAGATGTTTAAGAAGACAACTTGACGCGATCATACCAAGTACCTACCCTGCTTCCTCCTACTCAAACAAATCTAACCAAAAGAGAGAGAGAGAGATTTCATTTAAAACTGACATTGTATATTGTTTATGTTCTTTTTAATTTTTGACATTTTATTTATTTTTTTCCATCCTTCAAATTTTAATATTATGATTGATGTTATTTTATTGGACAGCATGAATGTAGTATTGAAATCATAAGTGTGTATATTAAAAAAAACAAACTTTGTATGCTGCAAGGCAGGTCACAGTGATTCTATATTAATTTTTTGTAACACCTTTTGTAACCTGTGTATCACAAAGAAATAAATGAATTTAAATTTGAAAAAAAGACTTCTGAACTAAAACAGTAAAAGTAGAGCTCCTTGTGAAACAGTTCGTCCAGGGAAGTACTGCCACCTATTTCTATAGCCAAGCAGTAATGCCAGCATTACTGCGTTCCGGTTTTGAAGGATAAGGGTGCTGGTGAAACTGTAGGCACATTGTTGACTTGTCAACTTTATATCTCAGTAGGTCAGTTCGTCCCGTCAGTTGAATATAAAATATAAATATAAAAAAAGTCTTTTTTATGTTGTAAGATTTAGAACTTTTTAATTATATTGTATTTTAAAGTGGTAAGTATTACAATCCCACGGAACCCTAATATCGTACCACGCGGGAAGACAGCTATAAGTTCTCCAATTTATTTCTATCTTTATTCTTCTACGTTAAGCTCTAAAATCTATTATTATATCCCGTGTTACAATAGTCAAAAGTGATGTCGTAGTCAATCGAAACTCGACTCTTTATTTAACTACAGGATTTAGTATAAAGAGTTTAACTCAAAAATGAACTTTACAGCCAGGGGTGGAAAAGTGTATTTCGTACAATATTTGAAGAAAAAAAATTGTGAAGGCGCCACAATTTTGTCGCCACGCAATGTCGCGCCGTTGATATCCGGTTGGTAAAAAAAAAGTTTTTGTTTTTATTTTTTTTTTGTTGAGACCCGCACGGTCAGTGTCCGTGTTAAAATATGGTGACGTCTGTAAGAACTCTAATGATTTATGTATTCAGCAACGGACAGTATGGGCGTCTAGTTCTTTTTTTTTATTTTCGGAAGTTGTTCCCAAACATGTGGTTGGAAAATAATAAATTTGTCAACAGTGGCGCGTAATATTGCTCTTTGAATAATACTTAAGCTGGTTTTTGTTGATAACTTTTATCATTATATTATTACATTAACATATTGACTTGGTTGTCAGTTACAGGTTGTTGAGGCGAATAGTGTTGTTTAAAGTTTAATTATCTTGTAGCTTTCGAGCGAGATTTTGTTCTCTATTTACATTATTTTTATAAAAAAAGTAGGTTTTAGAAGCTGTAGAGGTCCTTGCCACCTTACCTATTTCTGCTGCTAAGCATGCGTTCAGGCTTTGAGTGCTGGTGAAATTACAGGCACGTGGGACTTGTCGTCTTGACAAGGCCTAAGTTGTAGCGTTCGGGGAACAAGGTTGCATGCAGGGAATTCTCCTTAGCTGTTCGCCATGTAAATGTGGGTAACGCTTTGTACGAATTCTTACCTACCCTTTGGTGGACCCAGCGGTGGTGCCAGCAGTAACATCTGTAGTTGCAGCAGTTTGTGGTTTAAAATGAATGCCATGCAGTGTGGTGATTATGACCACTATTCTTTTTTGTAGTGACTTATGATTAGCTACAACTCGTCTACAACTTTACTATTGATAAATGTAACGCAAATATAGAAATATAATATTTATATACAAATGCTTGATAAAGACATATAATTATAAATAATCGTGACAAAAACCTCACGCAAAAATGTTTCGCAAGAAGAATTTGTTCTAAAACAAATATTGTTCTAATTGAACAGAAATATTAATTAATAATTAATGGCGCACACCTGCATTAGAAAAACTCTGTATCGCGGGTGCCATGTACACACACATAGACAACCACAAATCACACCCAAAAAATAAACGTAGCCCATACAAATATTTCTCCCAACTCAGGAACTCTGATCTGCCACTAGCATGGAAACCGTTCGCCAACGTAGGCATGTTTTTGTTTGTTATTGTTCTATCGATGAATGGACATCATGTTTACTACGAACTTCTCATCGACTTTAGCTACCTCCGTCGAGTGGCTTGTACACCGGTTTTCATGGTGTCGCCATCTCAGAGATCCCAGGTTCGATCGCCGGCCGGGTCACTGTAGGAAAATTAACTTTTATATTGTGTCGGGTCTGGGTGTTTGTGGTACCGTCGTTGTTTCCGATTTCCACAACACAAGTGCTTTAGCTACTTACTTTGGAATCAGAGCAACGTATGTGACATTGTCTAACATTAATATTATTATTACAACTATTTGCGCTTTCGTGGATAAATTTGCAAAAGCTTTAGCACTTTTATTAACCGACTTCAAAAAAAGGAGGTTCTCAATTCGACTTTTTTATATGCATGTTACGCGATAACTCCGCATTTGTGAACCGATTTTGAAGATCTTTTTTTGTTGGAAAAAGGGGACCGAAGTGGTGGTTCCATTTAAATTTGAAGAAAATATTCCACCTCTGAGGGTGGCAAACTAGGGGATGAATCCGGTTTATTGGGTTGCATCCATTTTCCGTTAACCGATTTCAATAAAACTTGGCAAATAGATTCCACAAATTTTTGAGGTTGGTTTTTTTTGTTAAAAATGTATAATTCTTTTTATTATCACTATGACACATGTAAAGATTGCTAAACAAACAATTATTTTTCTTTCTAATTTACTGGCGGTAGTTATCTGTCAGTGCAGAACCAGTCTGTTTGCTACCCCCCTAATTCTATTGCAAAGCTGCACTGCTCCGGATTGAGGCGTGGCGAAAGATAGCGCAATGTGTATGTTACACAAAAAATAAATACAATCGTTGAGAACCTTATCCTTTTTTCGAAATCGGTTATTGAAATATACTTAAAAGAAAAGACAAAATAAAAATGTTTAAATGTTACCAGCTTTTCGTACCGAGGGATTGGAAAAAGGTCTCATTACGCCGGTTTTCAGCGAAAACGGATAAATGACAAAGATGGAGTAGAAAGTATGTGTGCGATGAAAGGAGTTTTCATAAGACCACCAGAGTTCTAGATTACAGTAAATATTTGGAACATATCAATGTCTCGTTATCCCACCAGGGCAGGCGTAGCAGTGGCGGTGGCAGGATGTCAGCTCTTAATAACCTCCGATGTCGGATTATCGATTGTCAGGATTATTTATGCGTGTACGGGACACAACAGGGTTTAAAAAAAATAAGATAATAAAAAAATATTTTATATTGAACACACAATTCACAGAAAGTCGGTTACATTTTTTTTAAATTATTGTATTGAACAGGCTCAACCCAGTGTGGGACCAACTTCAATTATTGCACAACACTTTCAGACATGACATTACACTTGTTATTGTTAAAATACAATGTTAAATTAACTAATCCTATAGTTTCAAAGAGGTAAGGTTTATTGTTAATATAAATTATTTCATTTATTCAATTTCTTATTTGGTTAGTTTAAAAAAACTAGCTTACAACCTAGCTACGTCGTGGTATGCCATAGTGAAACATGAAGTCGGTTTTTGTTATGTTCTCTATTGTAGTGCATTTGGAGATAAGTACCTAACCTACCCTACAAAATGACGCGAACATTCCTGCTTGGCGGCAGAAATAGGTAAGATGGCAGTACTTCTCTGGATGATCTAACTAGGAGCTCTACTGCCACTAACTCGCGTTTGCCTGCCATCTCACATGATATGTGAATTCATATTTCTATTGTAACAGTATAAAATAATTCAACTCGTCCGAAGAACAGAGTCCGATGTGATTATATAGCGAAAAGAGAATAAGTAAGTTACAAGAATAATTTCCTTATTCAAACTAAGGCCTACGTAAAGGTGTTTTGAGAATTTATGTACTGTATTACAAAATAAAAAATAATAATAATCCACAGCGAAGAAGAACGAACGAAATGTACTAAGTCCAGAGAAGAATTAGTCTTGCACATAGATCTTTGTTCTACGGATGAGTCGAGTTATAATGTCCGCTTATATGCGTTGGCCCTAGAGTGTAAATAAATAAATAGTTAATAATTAAAGTCAGTGGTCCAGGTTAAGTTTTATAAAACTAGTATAGCGTCATTATGATTTTGACATCATGTAAATAAATAAATAAATAAATATTAGACACCATAGGACTCCAAAGTAAGTAGCTAAAGCACTTGTGTTATGGAAAAAGGAAACAACGACGGTACCACAAACACTCAGACCCGAAACAATATAGAAAAGTTTCTACACTGACCCGGCCGGGGATCGAACACGGTACCTCAGAGATGGCGACACCATGAAAACCGGTGTCCAAGCCACTCGACCACAGAGGCCGTCAAAATAAAATATAAAATAATAATCATAATAAAAAATAAAAATTATATAAACAAGTCCTGCAATTTTTTTTTATTCTACATTATTTCTCTCATTGTTCAGTGATGGGACGAACAAGTCGCACGCCTGGTGGGAAGCGACACGTCTGTCCATAACAATTGAAGTTCCGCTCAGAGCCTTAAACCGTAAAGATCTGAGGGGCACTACCACTGTCCCCGTCCCCCTGACACGTAAGTTGTAATTTCACTAGCACCCTTACCCTTCAAAACCGGAACGCAGTAATGCTAACATTACCGCTTGGCGCCAGAAATAGGTAAGGTAGCAGCACTTCCCTGGACGAACTCTACTGCTACTAAAATTTCTGTCCAACTGCTTCCATGGATCATTATTATTATTGTAATTATGGATTGTTGGTACAAAATTATGATTCATAATGAGAATTACAACCGGTTACTTACTAACTCGTTAAACATAAATTATAAAACTAAACTGTATTTAAACAAACGGTCTCGGTATACCACAGTCCTAACTATAAAAAACCATAATAAAAACTCGTTTTGACAGATCCCGGCTACCGTAGGGTTTTATGAGGATGCGAACACACGAACGGACGGACAGACGGACGGACGGACAAAAAGTAAAGGCGATATTATAAAAAAGTTCATAAATATTACGTCAACTTGCTCCCGTTGAAATTTTTACTATGAAACTTTTTTTTTCTTGTTTAAAGACTTATTATATCGTCAATTTTTTTTTTAGCCCTTTGGATAACTTTGCTATTGTTTATTAATTCTTATTCTCTTAATAAGAATGGAATAAGGAAACTTAACCCTTTGATCGCCGTGGACGCTTTAAAGCATCTTACATTTAACATGGCCAATACGCCAATGACGCCCTAAATCGTTAAAACCCTTTAATTTTCAATTGAAATATGAATTAGCAATAGATCAAGGAGATGTCAATCTGTTTTATTTTCATAATATACGTGTAAGGACAATAAAAGCTTAAATACTAAAAGTAAAATTAGAATTTAATTATATGAATAAAATTGGGTCCCGCGGCAAGATGCTGACTGTGTTGTATGGCAATCTAATGCAATGCGCAAGGACGCTGCCGGTTCTTGGGTTTCCCAGACCGTCCATTAATTTTTTGGATAAAATGTACAGATGAAGGTCACCGGGACCCCATGGGCCGAGGGTTTTGACTCCAAAGGCTGTAAATAGGTAGTCGGAGCCAAGATCCCTGGCACTTATTAGGTACTTTCTATTCTTTCCTCCACCTCAGCTGCGGAGCCGGCCCCCTTGCTGATATTTAAGCTTTTATTGTACGTACCATACTTGAATATTGTAAAAATAAAATGGATTAATGTCTCATTGAAATTAATTAATAAATATTAAGATATTCTTTGTGTTATTTGTGTATTTTAGTTAAGTATGGGATTCATAGGTGCATTTTAATTGCCTCTGTGGCCGAACGGTTACCATGCCGGACTGCCACGCAGAGGTCCCAGGTTCGATTCCCGAGCCGGCAGAAATATTTGCATGGCCTACATTTATTTCTCTCGCGAGTTTGGGTGTAATTTGTGGTTGTCTATATGTGTGTCCATGGCACCCGCGACATAGGGTTTCCCTAGTGCGGGGCTATGTTGAGTGTGTGCGTTATTATTATTATTGTTATTTTAGGTTTAGTTATGTTCTTGTATTGCATAAGGATTGAATTAATATGAGGTGGATATTCTTAACATGTCTAGGGAACGAAACTAGTTTTTATCAGTGGCGGTCAAAAGGTTAAAGAAAGCACAAATTTAAAGAACAATGAGTTAATAATACCTCTCTCTGAAAAGTCGGAATTATTGTGCTTTGTTTTCAAAATAATATGTTTTGTAATTTTAAATAGAAAACCACCGTGAGACTCAGACATTTAAATACGTGAATTACGTGAAATTACCTTAAATACGTGAGTTATCCGTTATTTTTAGTTTTATAATTATTATTAGCAGTATGATATTTCAGTAGCAGTAGAGTTAGCGAATGACGGGCACACGGATCGGAAGAGACCTGAGACGTACAGGTTACAAGTGGTATGCTCCTGTTGTTTCACTACCCCCCTTTAAAATTGGAACGCAGTAATGCTCATTGGTGGCAGAACTTCCCTGGACGAACTCTTTCACAAGGCAATCTACTTCCTTATTTATTTAAGCTATTTCAATCTTCGCTTTTCTATTTATTTCTTTCTTTTTGATTTTTACTTGGAGAGCATTGACTTATTGGAGAGCCAAAGAAAAGTTGTTATTTCGTTTGGCGCGAGGGGCGGTTTACAATTTTCTATACGAAATTGAGAAGTGTCGTATGCGTACAGTTTATAAAGTAAACTCTGCCACTAGGCTATCAGAACCAAACAGGTATGTTTTCAAAATTACTCATCAATTAACTGTTCCCACCAAAAACTAATTCATCCCCGTAATCTCAGATCAATTTGACACTTTTAGAAGTTTTTTTTATTTTTTCAAGATGGCGCCGATATATGAATATAGACGTCAAATTGCGCGGGAGTATGCGTTTATCTTGATCAAGGTTGTTGGGCTATGAAAACTGATGGTGTTTTATTGAATCTTTTGGCGGAAGCGGATTTGCTTTCAAAAAATAATTAATAGTTATTACGATGACGGCAAATTCGCTTTCAATAAGTAGTATATGTGTACCTAACATAGAAAAGCAACTAGCGGTATTAACGCTAGTTAGTTTACATTAGTTAGAATCTCAAACTCAAATCACTTACTAAAATACAGTATTATTATCTTATACAGTACCACGAGGAAGTATGTTTTGTTAAATTACAGGCACATGGGACTTGTCAACTTATGTCTAAGGCTCAATTCACACTGGCGCAGAGTCGAAGCGTCGCGACGCGTCATGTTTATCAACTACAAGTCTTGCGCGCTCGGATCACAGTGTGGTCGGCGTCTGACGTCTCACTGCGCTCAAGACGCCCGTTTCCATATTTGCATAACACAAATTTGTACCTTAATAATGGGAAAATAGAGATGAATATACTATAGGCGAAAAACATGACGCGTCGCGACGCTTCGACTCTGCGCCAGTGTGAGTTGAGCCTAAGGTGACAGGGTCATTGGCAAATTTACAAATCTACATTATCGTAACAAATTATAGTTTTATAGGATATTTCTCCGGTATCCTATAAAAGCATAATTATGAGTTAGTTTTTGAAACACTCCACCATTTTGCTGAATTACAAACCTTTTTATCTCCCACTAATGTTGCTTGATACTAAACTGTATGAAAAATGTAGTTGTGTTTATTCATTAATATGTTGAGATAAATAAATGATTTTAATATTATCTCGCTTCGGAATACCCGAGCGCGCTGTGGGCAAAGACTACGAAACCACCAGCCCACTATATGACCAACGTGACACGTGACAGCTAAGCCTGTCCTTTGTCTTGCAGTGAGATAGTAACGGCTGAAAATTTAAATGAAAATCTCGCTCCCGCTCATAATATTATGAATCCGCTATTTATCTAGCCCCACCGGTCACGGTAGCAGTCAGGCGGCCGGCGTATTATATTATTGATGCACCGATACTGTCTCTAATGACTTGTAATTTTTTCTTCACACGCTGTGACTCATTCCAACGTCCTTACGTGTGAGAGAAAATAAATTGTAATTAGCTTATTTACATGCTCAATCAATATTTCAAAGGAATAATTTTATACCGTATATAAGGGACTAGATTTACCTCGACATGTCAACGAATAGACTATAACTACATAAGATCAGGTGAAAGAAAATGTTGACGCGAGCTGTGGAAGCGAAAGTAATATGTTCAAAACGTAGCAGGTGGAAGTCCATCTCTGTCTACTCCAATGGGAGATAGACCTGTAAGTAATTTAACCCAATGAGGGCCCCATTATTTTCTTCACTTTCAACTGTTTTCATTGTTACGGATCTCATAGTGTTATATATAATTTGTGTATCTGTTAGTGACCAATAAGTGGTTAATCTACTTATCTACCAGCGATCATTGAATTACTTAGTAACTGTGACTAAATTATGATTGCATGTGGCAAATAGCCTACTTAGTGCGTTTAAATTGGACGTGGTTATGTATAGATTGTTCAATCTACCGTCACTATGATCCGTTTCCATCGGCACTTGCTTATTCTTGTTAATTTTGACTTTTATAACGTGTTTTATAAATTTCTTTCTTTCTTTCCTTTCTTTCCATATGACCAGAGTATTCAAGCATTCCTTTTTCTATCTTGGTCACTTCATCATCTTTCATATCACAACGATCTCTTATTACACTGTCCTCAGTCGGTTTGTAAGTTCTATTACTTTCCACGCTAAAATTGATATAAAGTTTATAGGATTGTTAAGTTATTGACAGACGATCTCAAACGCGAAGCCTTAAGTGAGAGGTATATCTTTGATAAAATCTTATTTAGGTGTCTGAAGAGAACCTTTTCACTTGGCTACCGTCTATGGCACCGCAACACGTAGAAATAGTTATGGTGGCAGTACATCCCTGAAAGAAACTCTTCTACAAGGAGATCTATTGCTACGAGATATTTGAATTAATTATAAAACTCTGGTGAATCATCACTTTTGTCAAAAAAGCTTTGTATAACATTTCGAGTCCCAATGCTCTAAAAATAACTACCTCTTTCTCAAGACTTCTTCGCACACAACCAACCCGAAGCCCTCTCAAGAGATTTTTTTGATGAACTCAAGTCCTCGATATTTTGAAAAGAGCACCGCCAAAGGTGCCGCTGGCGACGAAACACAACCTGCCTCTGTTTGCAATGACTCTTAACCTCATTTTTTGGCTTGATTTTTTTTCAAATTCTTGGTTTAAATTTAGACTATAGCTATATAACTATGTCGATTACAACCATCTACCTGCAAAGCAGTAGGCTGTTCAAATAGTGTCACAAGGCGGTAGTAAATTAATTGTGAATTATTAAATGCTAATTACTAAAGACGTGCATGCCAAAATAATTGTAAATTAGTATTAATTTTGGTACTGAAGTGGTAATCAATGTTACTCTTGACAGTAGAAGAATTTTATTTTAAATTCCATAGTCTGGTAAGGGTCCAAATCTTTCAGCCTTCGGGAATTATGAAAGACGACGAAGAAAGTTGCAGGTTGTTACTGTTATAATTATAACGTTAGATACAGAGAAACAAAAATTGGAGCCCCTTTGACTGGTCATTGACTGAAAAGGCTCATCTAGTAAAAAAATGTCACGAAAAACCTGAACGCTATCGCCGTTACACTCAGCCGATGCACATAAATATAAATAGTGAAATTTCGGCCCACATTCGACCAGGATGGTGCAATATTGTTTAAACCCCTCTTTAGAGGAAACCCGTGCCCAACTACGTCATATATTATATCACATATCTCAGTTGATACAAAATCTAAACGCATACTATCCAACAACACTGAACAATGTTACTAACCAATCAATCACCGTAAACCATTTTATAGAAGTAGTAAACAACAAACAGTTTAACTTGCTCAACTTTTTTTATTGATTATAGGCAAACATTCGACCAGTTTTACAAAATTCAACCGTCCCGGAACTTTACCTTACTTGTACTTTATAATTGTGTACGTTTGCATGTATGTGGATTTGTATGGATGTGAATAACGTTTGTGTTAGTGTGTGAGAGGCTGGTTTGGACCGTGTGCGTTAGAATTTATAGTGTCAATAATGAAGTGTATGCCGCCGCTGCGTTTGATAGGGTTACCACTGCCTCTTATGGTTATTTTTACATGAATCTTGCCATTATTTTAGGAATATAATTTTGTTGTGTGATCTTTACTTCATAATCTATTTATAGGTATGTGAAATGTCTATATGTTCGTATTTCAGTTTACGTGAAGGGCGGCTATCATGAACTAATTTCTTCCTGTTCTATACATGTTAAAATGTTACTCAAGAGACATAAATAATGAACATAAATAAAGGAAATAAGGTATTAATTACTTACTTATTGAACTACGAACGATGCCGCGTTATTAATGATTCTTTTTGATCACAAACATTTGTACGACTTTGATACATACCACAGTGTACGTCAAGGCATAGTAATGGGACCACTATTTATCTTTACGTATCCTTTTACAATAACGATAAAGTTTTGTTGGCAACCCTGTATTGAATAATCGATTCGCCGTCGGCGCAACGCAAAGCGTCAAAGGGTGCCGCTACACGGTCGTCTTATCTCGCGGGTAGCCGGACCTCACTTCGTGCACTGACAGCCTTATGGGTTACCTTCTTTAACTCAATTTGAACACGTTTTTGGGGTTCAAGTACCTATGTGATTTGATTATTATATTGAGCCTCAGAATATATATGTTTACTATGAAGCTGGTCTAATTCTGATAAATGATTCTATAAAAGATTGGTGTGGTACTGACTCTTCATTTTAAAGAAATAAGGCTCACAATTCGTCGTCTTAAGCACCAAAGGTTGTAATTCACAATTTGACTTTCTTTTGTTATGGAAATAATTAACTTTATTCAAAATTGTAGATTAAGACATTTAGTCTTTTACAAATTGATCGTGAACAGAAAATATAAACAAGAAACTTGTAACATTCCTAGACAGTCGTGAACATGAGGCCTGTAAAGAATCCGAAACGTTGGTTTGTTTATAAAACATGATTTACCGAAACCCGGAAAATTAGTTTCACTTCCAAAGATCACTGAAACTCCACGAATTTACAATAGCAAAGTGTGCAATGCGCTCTTTTACGACACTGTTCGGTATTCTGTCTTCAAGATTAATACCGCACATATGGCGCAAAATTCTAATTTCTATAGCACTCATGCTTTTTCTACCATACCTAACAGTCATTACCATACATTGTGGTTGGGACCAGTGCCTACGCCTCGAAATAAATCGGAAATTTTTTACTACATTGACAACTTATCAGTCGACAGCGCAATGGCTTTTTTGGACCATTTTATCATAAATAGTGTAGATTTGAATTTAAACCTTAAGTGTAAAGAAAAACACTACAAGGCAAAGCTACCTGTAAAAATCCAAAATCGTTGAAGATGACACTTTAAACTTAGTCCTGAAGTTATTTGACAGTCTGAACGCTAAATATTGACCTATAACTTCTGTAGTCACACTTCAAGGTAAAATATCTCTATTTTCATTTCGAGGCGCCACTTTTTAATAGCACTGTTCAAATACCAATATCCTGTAGAATATGACTTGTTAACTGCCTCAAACATGTCGCCTGCACGCTCTTTTCCTATATCTTAAAGGTCCGTAAAGAAACCTTAGGGACGTTGAGAACCGAATAAGGTTCCTGTTAGACGGAGCGATGTTAAAAGTTTTATTTGTTGACTTTTCTGCAGAACGATTTCAGGTTTGAAAGTTTGGAGCTGACATTCAAAAGCTTTGTTGGGGTCTGTTTTAACCAACTTCAAAAAATTTGATTTGTAATCTATTTTTGTGCGCAATCTCATGTCTTGTTTTTCTGAATCAATTCTGATGATTCTTTGTCAGATTCATTCGACAATTGCCTCCGTGGTTGAACGGCTACCATGTCGGACTGCCACGCAGAGGTCCCAGGTCCGATTCCCGGGCCGGGAGAAATATTTGTATGGCCTACATTTATTTCTTTCGTGAGTTTGGGTGTAATGTGTGGTTGTCTATGTGTGTATCCATGGCACCCGCGACACAGGGTTTTCCCTAGTTTCCCGGGGCTATGTTGGGTGTGTGCGTTATTATTATTACCTTTAGAGTATTTCCTAAATATGTGATTATCCGTTTTAAATATACATTGAAAATCACGTTTCATTTTTGTATATATATGAAAAAACCATTGCGTGCCTAAGTATACGTATATATTATTTGACATCAATGTTCCAAGTGAATTATACAAGAATCTAAAACCGTAAGAAGTAATAAAAAAAAATCTTAAATGCTTGAATTTAAGATTTTTTATTGCAAAATTCTAGACAAATTAGCAAACAAGTGATTGCGTAACTTTGAAAAGGCCAGATGTTTGATTATTGTAATTTGAAGATGCTATGCGCGTCTTTAGACGACCGATATCTATAGCTACCTTCAGTAGCAGTAGAGCTCCTTGTGAAGGAGTTCGTTACAGGTACTGTTGAAACTACTGGCACATGGGACATGTCATCTTCATGTCTCAGGGTTGTAGTCGTAGAGGTAGTGCCCTTCAGCTCTTTACAATTTAAAGGTCTAAATAGCACTGCAACTATTATACGTAGGCGCGTCGTCGTTATCATCAGACGCATGAGTTGTAAATAAACAAAAAGCATCAGTAGGAGACAGACGGTATGTATGCGTTATGTATGTATTATGCGTTTAACAACATTTTTAGCGAGAGACTGAAGTTTCTCGAGATAACTTTACCTGTGTTAATAACGATCTGCAAACGCGTTACAATTTTTTAATTCAAATTCCGGACAGACTTTGGTTTATACAGATAATCATGTCCTAAACAAAACATTCAAATCAATCGAATAGCCTCACTCAACGAGTTGTGGGGCGAGTAATGCTCGACACTCTCGAATCAGAAATGAGATCTGTTGAAGAACAAAAGTCATTGACATAGCTCATAGCGCAAATTAAAGTGGCAATGGGCAGGTCACATAGCTCGTAGACCTGCTTGCCATTAGGGCAGAAAGGCTCTCGAATGGAGACCACGAACCGGAAGGATACGATATGGACAGATGACCTGGTAAGAGCAATTGGTAACCGATGGATGCATGTCACGTCCGACTGGCTAGTCTGGAAATCTTTGAGAGAGGCCTGTGTTCAGCAGTGGACGTCTTCCAGCTGATATGATGGTGATGATGACGATGACGAATCGAACAGCTGCGATTATAAAAAACTATTTAACAACCAGTAATTTTAGAAGTAAAGGTACATTTTCAATGACTCTGACATTGGCGCTTGTATTGACCTTTGTGTCCAATGTTTAAATTGTCAGGAAAAGAAATAAGTTTAAAATTCCGTAATGTGTTCCTCTGTCGCCACAGAAATCAGCGTGATTTGTTTGGTATGAGTACAATTTGGCACTTACTGAGTAGAGACGATTTTGGATCTTAATATTTAGTCATTAAGCTTTACTTTATATTTGTTTTAAGAAAATGAGACTAAATAAATATTTATTCCTTTTTTAAACATCGCTTGAGTAAATAATTTAAATTCACCTTCATAAAATTGTGCAGAATTTTTGTCAATCAAGTTGAAAATCATGCCGTCTGTAAAGACCGTAAACTATTTTCGTCTTGTATTTGGTCGTCTTGTTTGCCCTTCCTATTAACCCTTCAGCCCTTTGGCTCGCCGCGGTAGGACTCGCTAATTTCCCCATCGTCCTTAACAAACAATTCGAAAACTAACAAGCGAGACCATACGGGTTAAAATCCTTTAAAAAACTAAAATATTTAACGTCGTTCTCGTATTGAAAGTTAACATGTGGTTTATAGGATTTTGGTTTTTAAGTTTTGTGTGGTAGTAAAGAATATATTTGTTCAGTTATTAGAGTAGATATTTCAATGTTTTTTAAAGGATTGAGACGGTTGTTAATTTTACAGTAATGCCTTGTTTTTTCTCGATTTGTTTTTCTTAGAGTTGGTCTTACGCCCCGCACTAATTGAACCAGTCGAATTATTCCTGTTATTTTTTGTTAAATGCCTTGACGGTATAATAGCTTGATTTGAACTACGACTTCTTCTTCTAAAATAGGCTTGAAGTTGGAAAAAGGGAGAAAGGAAGCTTGAAATAACCCGAAAATGGATTTGGATGACACGTTCTTGATAAGTATTTTTTTTTGTGATACCACGTGACGGGACGAAGAAGTCGTGCGCCTTGTGATATTCAACATGCCTCACAACAATTCCACTAAGAGCTTTAAATCGCAGAGATCTGAAGTGGCACTCAGTGCCGTAGCATCGATTTCTGTCGCCCGGGTCCAATCTTAAATTTGCTGCCCCCTCTATTTTCACGATTACAAAAGTAGTTCCTTTGGGCACTCTCGGCTCGATTGTGTTTTTATATTCGCCTGTCGTCGCTTTGCTTTGTTCAAACGTTTTCTCAAATAGTGGAATTTCTTTTTTTTATCTTCATCTCAGCCCTTTCACACTCTCTGCTGGGTATAGGCCACTCCTACTTAACATACTGCTACTGGGTATAGGCTCCTCTTTTGCACGCCAGCTCAATCGGTCCTGTGCGAATTTCATCCACAATCAGCAGGCGGTTTGCCTCGAGGACGTCTCGCTCCTACCGGGTCCCACTCGGTGACCGCGTTGGTCCATTGGTCGTCGTTCCGATTAGCAACGGGTCCCTATCTCCATTTTAGGCTCGCAATTCGCATATCGTCTACGACCCTTGTTCGTTGTCGTACGTTGGGTATAAGGTCGACGAGGGAAATTCCGAAATTATAAGTAACAAAAATAATTTTGACCAGTCGAGCCGTGCCGCCCGAGGCCATGGCCCCCTCTGCACCCACCACGCTACGCCTTTGGTGGCATTGCTTTGCGCCTATCACCTTCAGACATAAGTTGCAAAGTCCCGTGTGCATGTAATTTTCAAAAGTTTCAAAGTATACTTAAAAGAAATCTTAAAAGTGAAAGAGCGGTGATCTTCGTCTTGTCGTATCGATGGAATACACTTGCCTATCGTGATGAAAGTATTTGCCAATCGGCGTAAGGTATTCGTTGATTGTTGTCCAGGATACGCCAGACGTAAATACAGGAAAGGGATGGCACGTCTTGCGGGGAGGCTGCTTTCGTGCACCCCAGTACCACGATAAGCGTATAGTTGGGCAAATAAAGAAAATACATACTTAGATTTTTTTTTTAATAAATGGACTTGCTCTTGACCGCTACCTACCTATGGAGCAAAGATAGGAATAGACCCTATCTTTGCTCAGATGGACCGAGCTCGTCCAGAAGATGCCTAGTCAGTCACACCTTAAAGATACTCGGGTTGTATAAGTTCGGAAACACACAGGCAGGGAATTCCATTCCTAGGCTGTGCGCGTAATATAACATGATGAATAGTGCTTCGTACCTACGCCTGAAGGGAATATCGACCAAGTAAGGATGATACTCCGCCGTACGTCTGGATGTCCGATTGTAAAAGGGGGCGGGCGGGATGAGCTGATGAAGCTCCTGGGCACACTCACCGAAATATATTCCGTAGAAAACCAACAGACTGACAACTTTGCGCCGGTGGGATGCTATAATGAGAGGAACTAGAACAACAGTGATACGTTACAATTATTAAAGTGACATCCCTAGTCAGTGGCTGGTAGCTGTAAAGTTGCCTCCCTGAGTGAAGACAAAACTTTTACAGATTTCTCACAGATAGCACTAAGGCGTCGTTAAAAACCAAAACAAAAATTTGCAACAAAAACCTACCAGGAAAAATTCGTGAGGTCCATTGGTTTGTTCCGTGGGTTAGTCGGCATAACGTCTGACACGGTTTGCTGGATCGAATCCAACCGGATTTTTCTAAGTATTCGATCTTTGTATAACAAACTAGTGGAGTAATTTCACAAATAAATTATTGAATATAAATGTGCTAGACAAATGTAAAAGAGTTTTGAAGAGTAAGGCACATGGGACTGGTCAACTTATGTCCCCCTGTGACGACGAGCGCAGTGGCAGTGCCCCTCAGATCTTTGCGATTCAAAGAACATCTAAGTGACACGGCAACTGTTATGAACAGACGTGTCGCTTACCACCAGACGCACCACTTGTTCGTTTCAATTTCCCAAATATGGGCTATCGGGAATTGAGTCCGGGATCTTCTCATCCAGTGCTCATAGTGCAAAACCGTTGGGCCACTAAGGCCGATATTGTATGCTCTGTAGACGTAGTTCACCGTACATCAGCTGAAACATATTCCCTTCTGTCAGAGTCTTTATCTACATCTATTAATTAAGGCTGCTTATCCAATAGATAAGATGTTCATGAATTATCTTGTGTTCAATATAATTTAATTTTCACAAAGTTCACTTTGCATGCACATATGTTAATAAGACGCAAAGTTAATGTCAATTGAACTAGTTTGTAAATAAAGGTGTGTGTGATCTCCGGCCACTTAACCAAGTTTCAAAATCATGTTTTAACTGGCATTGAATTCCTTATTCTCACTACTGTAAAGATTATTATCGTGTAATAGCGCTTTATTTAAGTTTGGTTTCGTTTGTCTTATTAAATTGTAACAAATAATGAATAGCGGCTGTAGCACAACGAAATCGGACAACATACATAAAAATACATACATCCAAAAGTATGATCTATTGGTTGATGACAAAATCCAAGCTTCAAGTAACCGCTACTGATAGCCGTTGCCTAAATGCTGGAACAATCTGTCTTCTCCACTTAGAAAGTGAATCTCAATGCCGGATGTTCCGTTTATGCGTTCAAATGTCAACTCAAAGAGCACATTCTAAATTTACAAAACACGTCTGGGACAATTTTATTTGTGTAATGCGCCTCAAAATACAAAATTAAAAAGAAAAAGGCAGAGTGAATCTTTGTTGGGACATTAGTTGAAATTTGTGTTATGTTTCCTATTTAATTATATTGTGTCATGTTTAAATTATTATTTAACTCGCGTCCACGTTTGTTTTAATCGGCATTTTCGAAAAGGGTCCACTGAAAACCAGCGCTGTGGCCCTGCCGCAGTATTAGCTGAGTTGGGTCCTTTTCAGTGCAATAATACACTTTTAATATTAATTATTAATATTGTACTCCACGTGTATTGTGCTGAATAAATTACTTTTCTTTCTTTCTTTCTTTCTATGTTCTGAGTCCGAAAGTATACAAGTCAAAAAAAATTTCGTAGAATTACATCTACTTGCCAACTTTTCTTCAAAAATCCGGATTCATCCCCTAGTTTGCCACCTTTAGAGGTGGAATATTGTCTTCAAATTTAAACGGGGCCAATATTGAGGTACCCTCTATCCAACCGACCACAACGAAAAAATACGAAGCGAATTGAGAACATAATTTTTTTTAAGTCGGTTAAAAACTCGGACCCACTTGAGATGTCGCTTGTGCACTAAGTCCGTCTTGTGCACTAATTTCGGACCGTCATTTCTCGGATACGGATACGAATCGGACGTAATGCGCAAATGCCCTTTAAATTTATTTATATTTATGTATATTTACTGCAAGCTTTTATATAATATTATACACCTATCGTACGTATGTCGTAAATGTGTAATGTGGCGTACAACAGAGGATACTGTAACATTTCCTTACAACTCAGCTGCCACTGAAACACGAACGACGACGAAAATTACTCAGTCTCTTATTTAGTCTTAAGTTAGATTTAGAGTTTAGATTTAAGTGATAGAGACTTAATTTATAGCGTATAGTCTAGTCCATATTTTTGTATGGCGCGGAAGCCTGTACGCTTAAAGCCGCTGACTGAGATGTGTTTGAGAATTGCAGTTGCAAAATTACAAACGCTTATCTTCCGTCTGTTTGCTCCGCATTCTGCAGTTCTTTGTTCACATTGCACGCAGATGCGCTGATAGTCTCGAGAGCGTGATTGTTACGGCCAGGATTGAGGGCAAACGACCTAGAGGTCGAAGTTCGAAACGATGGTTTGACCAGGTGGCTGAAAGTCTGGCAGTACCAGTGAGCGTCTCATTCCACCTAGCCAAAGACAGAGTGCAGTGGAGAAGATTCATTGACGGTGTACTTGATCAAAGTCACGATCCTCAGCAGTGAGGGACCGACGGAGGAGGAAGAGGAGGAGCTGATAGTGCACCAAATTTTATCTTCGATACTGGAAATCACAAGGCATTGTATTGAACACTAACAATAACTAACTATCACTAACGTAACTGCAAAATGTCAATTTTTAACAAACGGCCCAAAAGAAACAAATAAAATTAAAAATAAATCAAACAATCTCTGCTTTAGCTTCTTTTAATCCAATTACCATACGAATAAATCAGCAATAATGTTTCGTTAGACGTAACATTAAATCGGATCATTAAATATGTAATTAACTCTGTTATAAAGTAGCTTCTGTCTCATGTCGGTGGATTCAAAGAGATTCCGTAAGATAAAATTTTTTAGTATTTTTTTATTTTAAGAAAAAGTAAATTTATATTGTAGTCATCTATGATAAAATTATCGTTTTAATCACTTGTTATTTAATCCAAAACCAACATTGTCTCGGTCCTGCGAAATGTGGTTCACCGAGATATACCTGGCGGGTAGAGAGTATATTATTCAAATCCTTATAGTATTCAAAATAGTTGTACAGAAGAACGGTATTTTTTATGATATCAAGTGATCGGATAAACAAGGCCACTATTATGATATTATTATGATATCAAGTGATCGGATAGACAACCGCAAATTACACCCAAATTCACGAGAGAAATAAATGTAAGCAATACAATTTTTTCTCCCGGCCCAAGAATCGAACCTGGGATCTCTACGTAGCAGGCCAGCATGGTTTTAACCGTTCGACCACGGTTAACAACAGTTAATAAAAATATAGTAGGTATAATTATGGTCATTCTCGGACTAGTGTACACTATCTAAATTCTGTGGCCATTTTTATTACATAAATATTCAAGTATACTATAGTGTAATTATTAAATAATATTTCACGATACAATACTTGAATATTAAATAATATTGCACGATAGAAAAAATAAACATTGACACGGAAATTACATAGTGAACACTAGTCCGAGAATTACCGTATAAAGCAACCTGTGATCAAACGTCAAAAATGCACGAAATACACGAAAGACATAAAAATAATATTTGCCATATGAAACAAATTATGCACACGTGTGTGAAATTTTATAGATCTCTTATTTAAGCATAAATCTTATCGAGTAATTTTTTTTCAAAAATTTTCATTTTGCAGATGTGCAGTGACTCTATTACACCAAAGGTGCGATATATCATATTTTTTTGGTATAATTATAATAATGTTCGGTGGTAATTATAATTGCTATTAAAAACAATTTTAAGAATCGTAATAATACAATATTGCTTTTAAGAAACGAATAAAAACTGCAGTTGAAAGCGGAAATATAAAATTTATTGCAGTTTGTAATAATATTCAAAAAGCCAAAATTCTGCAATGATTTTTAATTAACAACGCGTAAGGATGATATTATGCGAGATGGTTATATTTTTTCAATTGCTATAATAATTATTTATTACACTATTACTATCTAGCATTAGCAGTGAGTGCATCTTCTTGTGAAAAAGTTCGTCCTGGGAAGTCTTGCCTCCTTACCTATTTCTGTCGCCAAGCAGTAATGTCAGCATTATTGTGTTCCTGTATTGAAGGATAAGGGTGCTGGTGAAATCACAGGTATATGGAACTTATGTCTCAGCGTGACGGGCGCAGTAGCAGTCCCCTCAGATCTTTGCGATTTAAAGCTCTGAACGGCATGCATGTAGCTTACCATCACTGGATATTATAAAAAGATCTATATCTGTTGTGGGTCTACTAAGGATTCATGCGAGGAGAATATTAAAAATCTGCATCTCAAAACATCTCCTACTTATCGGTATTCTACAGGACAAATCACGCGGGTATGCGACGAGATTGCATGAATTTATTTCGCCGTTCCCTCTCTCTCATCGTTGGAACACGACGCAGGTTGGGGTTTCACCCCTATGTTGTGCCACACGATTCGCAAGAAACGTTACGCTGTACTGGAATTCTCAGTCTGCAAATTTGTTCACGGTACGCTATAACTTGAGTCTTTTTAGCCGAGAGTGAATAGGTTTATCTCCACAAGGTCTATCTCATCGTCATTGCTCAACGGTTTGCGCTGTGAGCGTTGGGATTTTCTTTTTGTTTCTTTTTTGTTTTCCGAGGGTAAGATGCTCAAGGGTTATGTGACTAGCTCAGGTGGAGAGCATAAACCCTAAAACCCCCCAGCTTACCTTCTTGTCCAGGTGTTGTGGGCGTTATGGTATCCCGCAGATTAACCACTACAATGCCCCCTCGGGTTTAATATCTGATGGAACCAATTTGGATCATGAAACTTCTTGGTTCTAGTCTGAGTTTTCGGTAGTGCCCCAGAACGAATTCTTTCGCTCTAGTACTCATTCAATAAATAATAAATAAATAATAAATAAATAGTACTGGGAATTCCCTGGTCTGGACTAAATAATTCATGCGATTCTCTGGCATAATATTATTATTACATTTGCACGTATTTAAAATAACAAGTGCGTTATCCAATAGTTGGATTTTTTTTTCAGTTTCTGTTCCCGATAAATTTACAATATATATAGACATTGATAGACTACAGCGCTATTATTCTACCAGTACCACTGGGCGAGCGATCGTATCCATAAACAATAAACCATAACCATAAATAATAAACAATATTCTTTAAGTAACCACACCACCGCGCAAAATAAAATTAACGGTTATTATTAATAAAAAATTATATAGATATATAATTACAATATATATAATTACAAATCGAACATGGCATGCGGTTGCTTTTACAGTGCACTGATAAAAGTATCCGATAAACTTGTACCAGACCTGTAAATAATTATTTGCCTGGACTTGCTCGGAATGTAATTAGTGTGCATCAAGTTATCTGTGAGACAGAGGCGTTTGTTATTGCTCTGTGTTCACTGCGCTGCAGACTTAAGGGAATTTATTTCATAATTAGTTTTAACATCAAATTGACAATCACTACATCTTCTGCTTAGAGACTTACTAACAATAATTGTTTTGTGGAGTCGAAGCTACAAAATCTTGACCATCGCAGAAAAGTAGCCTGCTTGTCGGATACATTTTGGGGAGTGTCAGCAGGAACTTTTAAATTTAGTTCCTTCGGTCAACTAGAAGGTTTGGAACACTCCATCCTTGTTGTTGATATACCACCCATTCGCACTGAGCGCTTTGCTTCCTCCGTTCTGATAAAGGAAGCAAATTAAATTGTATCGAAAAGTACAATTGGGGTTATTCAAGATTAGAGTGAATAGGCATTTTTAGGCAAACGCGTACCGTCGTCCAAAGAATCCATTAAAGAAGACATTAAAGAAGATGAAGACATTAAAGCTAACCAATCGCATGCGGAGTGCGAACGTTCTACAATATAAAATCTTTTTAATTTTCACGTTGGTAAAAAGAAAGAAGGGATTACAAACTTTAAAGTAGTGGAAATAAAAAGTAACATTGTAAATATAAATTTGACGGTTGGGAGCAGAGTTGAATTGATTGAGTTCTTTATTAATTAAATCATTCAGACGCTCACTCATTCTATTTTTTTAATACAATTCGTGCAGTGTGAGTGACAATTTAAATTGCAAAGCTTTAAATTGTAAAGGTCTGAGGGGCACTATCGCTACGCCTGTCATCCTAAGACAAAGTTCACGAGCCCCATATGATTGTAACTTCAGCAGCACCCTTTAAAACCTGGACTGACTGGACGAACTCTTTTACAAGGAGCTCTACTGCTAATAAAATTATATATTGTAGTGAATGAGTTAATAAAATACAACTAATGTATGTTCACTTGGTGTATTAATTTTAAAAATTGTGTGTGTTTATTGCAATAAAATGCAATTTACATTATTGCATATCTCCATCCGTCACGGCGTAAGCGCATCGTACTAAATCACCCACAGATACAAAGATAACGTATGACGATTTCGCCCAAAGCGTTTTTGTTCTCAGGTCACTCAACTTGCGGTTAATTGTTTTTAAATTTTACTTTAATGCAATTTAGTAGTTACGGACGAATTTAATCTGAAGTTATTGCAACAATATTTATAATGATGATAATTTCCATACCTAATTACCTATGTTTCTCACCGTTTGCTAGTACACGTACATGACTTCCATTATTGTACAGACGGCAACACGTCAAGCTACACATTGATGGATCTTGTACCGTTGCACCGGAGTTGATATTCGAATACTGTACAATGTCAGACCGGGGCGTTCCTCTTTGTATACGTAGATATTATATTAAACAGTAATATAACTATAACTACATATGTTTTCGCGATTGTTACTCATAGGAAATGAAAAAATTTTTTTTTCGGATCTAAATCGTGTAGTATATTTTTTTTTCTAACAAACCAACGTTTTCCATGGTCACGGCTGACTGAGACGTTATTTTGTTTCATTTCCATAATTATAACTTTTTTATAAAGAGAAAACCGATTTCGCTAAGCTTGTTACCGTGGTCTACCCAACGATAACTGAAAGGCGTGTGGAACTCCTGGTTAAAAGTAATCATGAGCCCAAAAACAAGATAGCTGCTGTTCACTATTAAAGAGTTCCTCACATCTCCCGAACTCGTTCTTCGTCTGACATTCGTCCGTAATAATTACAGCCCAATAAGTAATACTCAACCCAATTAAAAGATGCATGATGCGAATGAAGCTTCATACTTGACATTGAGAGACTTGAGAATGAGAGTAGACCCCCTGTCACAAGTGCAAGGAAAATCGGAGTTAGTGCACAAGTGACATTCGAATTGGTTTCGAATTTTCTATATTTGTATAGTTTTGGATTCAGAACGTATACAAATCGGATGTAGTGCGCCAACGTGCTTAAAGGTGGAACATTATGTACTTACAAAACTATATAACTAGATCAATACGATTCTAGATAACAGCAATTTCAGTTGTTTATTTAACAATGCTACGCTCGGCATTCTCAACGTGTAGTTCAAATTTAAAGGAATTTATTGGATTGTAAAATATTTTAAGCAATAAAAACTTTTTTTAATTTATTGAACGAGGAATAATGGAGTGTTCTGTTACTTGAAGTTCTTATTATGGTTTGAATTGACAACAAAGTGAGGGTTGTTGTATGGAAGGTGATGTAGAAAAGAAGACGATGCTTCGATGATTTGGTCATGTAGTAAAAGAATGATCATTAGTAAGATTAACGATACTACAGAGCAAATGTGGGTGGAGATGTAGCGTATATAAATAAACAAATAGGCTTATCAACTTCAATACGACAGACAAACTTACTCAGGTCTTTGTTCAGCCGCCATGCTTAAATTAATAAGGATACTGTTTTGTACATTTTTTAATAAAAAACAATAATTTGATCTCACTTTCTTCTAAGAGATATAATGTGAAAACTTCTTGGTTATTACTAGGAGTCAAACTGGTTTCCACTTAGCTACTACTTGGTGTAAAAGTTCATAAAGTAAGCTATAATTCCGCACAGCCCAGAATGATGGGAACACGCTTCGTCATTTTTAGGTTAGTGTTTTTTTTCTATTATTCATACATTACTTAGTCTTAAAGACAAAATGCCAAACAATGTAGTAAGAGAGCGTTGTGGTCGTGTAGACAGAATGAATGTTGGTAGATTAACGGGTAAACTTAGGAATAGAACGAATTTGGATGGCGGCGCGAGGAGACGTAGACCTCGGCGTAAATATCAATCAGATTTGGGATGTTATAAAAGGCCGAGTTAAAAGTACAAGCGGGCATGTATGAAGAGATTGATGGGAATGGAGGAGGCGCAGGTTAGTCAGGAGCGTAACAGGTGGACGTCCATGATCTCTGCCTACCCCGGTGGGCTACAAGCGTGATGATAAGAAGGTATGTATGAAAATCCAAGAGTAAGAGAAATCTTGTGTCAGTGAGTTACGTCGCTATCTTTTTATTTTTGTAGAGTTTTTGAGAGTTTACTGGCTTTGGAATACAACCGTACAGCCTATTTGTTAGACTATTGACATATCAATCGTAAGTGTTACTTGTTTCAAAAAATAATTTAAAAAAATAATCATTAGTCATAAATAAACTGAAAAGAGATAGTTATCTTAAAAATATTCAAATTCAAACTCTATTTAAGTAAAGAACAATAAATCTTTAACAACCAAATTATAGCATCACTGTTTATAAATAAACACTTTCTTGCAAACTGCTGATGCCATAAGAGTGAATGATATAGTGAGGGAAGAAAGAGATGAACATATTCCCTCAGCTGCGATTATAGCAGACAAGGCGCGGCGTAGTAGAGCCACGCCTACGGTGATGTATCGATTTTGGGATATAATTTATTCATAATTCTTTTATCTTTGCTTAATATGTCCATAATGGCTGTTAGACCGTTTTGTAGAACAGTGCTTTGTAGGGCTTACGATATCTTTTTTGTGGGAAAAGTTTATTGTAGGTATATTTTTGATAGCAGTTTCTTAGTTTCAAAGATATCTCTCTATTACTTCACAGCCTATTGAAAATAATAATAAAAAAAACTAAAATAAAAAAAATCAGATGACAAAGATTAATTGCGGTTTTTTGTACTTACAGTTTTTACAGACAAAGTAAATTTTAGTTTAAGTTGTATCATTGGTTTCCATCATGATCATTCGGGCGATTGCCTTTCTTGTAGTGTCAACGACGGAACCCGCTACTTAGTATCTCACGAGGCTTTTTATGTACAACATTACAGGTAAAATGTCATAACTGCAAAACAACCATTTCTTTTTTTATATATAATTTTAAGTGACGGGACGAATAAGCCGTGCGCATGGTAGTAAGCTACACGGCTGTCCACAACAGTTGCAGTGCCACTCAGAGCTTTAAATCGCAAACATCTGAGAGGTACTACCACTGCGCCCGTCACCCAAAGACAAGTTGATGTCTGCCTGTGATTTCACCAACACCCTTGCCTTTCAAAACCGGAACACAGTAATGCTGACATTACTGCTTGGCGGCAGAAATACGTAACGTGGCAGTATTATCCTGGATGAACTCCTTTACAAGGGGCTCTATAGACTGATATCGCTTACCACCAGGCGAAGGACTTGTTCGCCCGTCACTATGTATTATAAAAAAATAGTCAAAAATGCTGTTACAAAATCGAAGAATATTTAAATGAAAAAAGAAATGATGGTTTGGAATGGTTTTATAAGACTTTGATTTATTTCATTATGATACTTTATTATTTAACACAAATAAATATGTTTGTTGTTTTATTTTTAGTTTAGATTTTTATTTTTGTTTATTATTTTCCTTGCTTCCTATTTATGATTTATTATTCGTGTTTACTAATAAACCTGAAATACGTATTAATGTTGTAACACTGCGTTTGTTTTGTTCTAGAAAAACTTCGGCTATCACTCTGCGTGGGTTGCGGAGGTCAAATCCACGACCAGTACATCCTAAGGGTGGCACCAGACTTGGAGTGGCACGCGGCGTGTCTAAAGTGCCAGGAGTGCAGGCAGTTTCTCGACGAGTCCTGCACTTGTTTTGTTAGAGACGGGAAAACTTATTGCAAAAGAGATTATACTAGGTAAGTGTTACAGGTTGTAGCATAAAACTAATTTCCATAATCTCTTGAGAGGTTCAGGAGCGGAGAGGGGAAGCGAAGAGGGGAGGCGGACAGATGACTTGGTATAGAATAGAATAGCACCGGACTAACATCGATACTGTTTTTGCAACAAGATTCTGGAGTTTAGATGTATTAAGTTTATCATTTCCTCAGTTATCTATAGGTTTTAACCTACATTAAAAATATTTTTTTAGAAAACTCTGTACCTCTCAAATATAATTTCCTATTTCTTAACTTAAAGACGCTCTTTTTACTTCTGAATCATAATCATATTGTATATGACCATAGCCACTTAACTCAAAAATTTCAGAATAACTATAATGAGTTTCAAAAAAAACAACGTCGTATTTTTGATAATTAAAATAATATCAAATAAGACACTAATAAAACGTTAAACTGCCTCCCGATCATAACCAAAATTGGCCTAAAAGTCTTGCAACCGGGCATTATGGCCTTTCTGGTTCGTTACAAAAAAAAATTGGTTAAAATATATGCGGTACTTGGACAGTTCTATTCTATCTCTTTGGTTTTTTGTTTTGTGGCGTTTGTTTGGCTTTCGTCTAAGTAAAGAGACTGTATGATGTAACCTTTGCCTGCCGTAATAATTGGGTTAAAATTTATTAAAAAGAAATGCGTTTGTTGTCATAGATTGATAACAGAATATACATTAAATATTGGTTCTGTTTCTTCATTTTATTTGCTCGTAGAAAAAGTATTGTATGCATTACATAATTAGGTCTTAAAATCTCGTACCTAATATTTAGGCCACTCGGCATAAGTACTATTAATTGAAAAGTCATATTACAAAATTGATGACTACCTAGATACATGTTAGATAAAGATGTATGGAAAGACGACATGGCTCTAGGTTCAACACAAACAGTTTTATTAGCAGTAGAGCTTCTTGCGAAAAAGTTCGTGCAGGGAAGTACTGCCACCTTACCACTTCTGCCGCCAAGCAGTAATGCTAACATTACGACGTTAGGGGGCTCGTGAATTTTGATTCGATCCGATTGATTGAATCCCATTCCTATTCGTTCCGAACCCGAGACTATACACATCTAAAAAACTCGGACCCACTTGGGATGTCGCTTGTGCACCTAGAGATGATCCCTGTGACAATTCGGACCGTCATTTATCGGATTCGGAACTGGCCCTGTACTCTCGACATCCGGCCGAAACAATTACTGTCCAATAAGAAATACTCGACCACATTAAAAAACATTGTTTTATGCCCAGACAACATTTTTATATGCCCGTAAAAATATACATAATTTCAATAAGAAAGAAGATATCCATAATATTAACCTTAGAGCTAAGTCCAAACTCATGGTACCACGATTTCGTTTAACCAAGGTAAACAACTCTTTTATGGGGAACTGTATACGTTTTTACAATAAGATTCCGGAGCATATATTAAGTTTATCATTTCCTAAGTTTAAAAACTACATTAAAAATATTTTGATCGAAAAATCATATTACAAAATTGAAGACTACGTGTTAGATAAAGATGTATGGAAAGACGACATGGCTCCAGAATCCACACAAATTTGATTCAAAGTGTATTCCATAGTATTTAAGTTTTTTGAAAAGAGAAATCCCTAGAGTTTCTTGCTCGTTCTTCTCAGGGAGGTAGTGAACGAGCAGTAGCTTAAATGTGACGATTTCAAGTGTAAATTTATTTTACCTATGGAATAAATAATCTTTGACTTTGACTTTGACATTGTCAAATATGAAGCTTCATCGTGCTTCTTCTAATTTGATATACTTATCTGAACTGTCGCGCGACCAAGTTACCTGTTGACTTAATAAATCTTTATAAAAGTTTTGATTATATATATAACGCTGGAAGTAATTATTAAACGTTCAGTGCCTCGCAAATGTCTAGTACAAGTGTTATTGAAGTGAAATTCCCGTATTTTCGACTACTTTCCAAAAAAAAAAATTGTGACTTACAAGGAACAAAAACCCTTCACAAGTGACTTGCTATACAGTTTGCTAGTGCAGAAATAAATATTGCTGTGCCTTTAAGTAATGTATTTTAAACAATATGTGTACTAAATAAACCATTTAGTATTTTGATATGGAGAATTTAATAATTTCATTGTCAATTGACGGTAACATGTTTACAAAGTGACTTCAAATTTGTGGTGTTAATGATCGATTGATCTGTTAACGATCGTCCCCAAGGTGACTACTTTCAACGATTCATGAATGTTCTGAGTTAACTACTAATTTCGGCACAAGTGTACGACTAACGCGTGGACTAGCGGCTTAGTATGGTTACTGCGGTGACGGTGGACTAGAGTTCAAATCCCACATACTTTAAGACGACTTGTGGCTTTTTTTTTATTTTATTTTTTTTTTAATATTCTTTATTAATTGTTTTGTGTTTTTATTATTAATTTTTGTGTTGTTACCCGGAAGTAGCGGAAAAATTGTTCAATTGACAAGTTATTTGACGAAGCCTACATTGCGGATTGAATTTTGTAAGTAATTTAGTTTTGTAATATTCGTTAATAATTATTTCAAATGTAATTTGTAATTATATAGTGTCAAAGTTCAATTCAACCTTAACTTGCAAAACTTTTTATTTTTTTGTATTTTTATCATTGTTTCCTTTTATTTATATTGTCATTTGCTTTTTTAACACTTAACTAGTTCTTGTGCGTAGTGGGATGCGTATTTGTCATCACCTGCGACAAGATAGGATAGGAAAACGCCTATTTGTTTAATATTAGCAATTAAGTATTTTATTTTTAAATTGACTCCCATTTATTCTAATATGGCCGAAAGGTGTAATTTTATACACATATTTAATACTTTACCACAGTGACATTTATTTTTAAATTATTGTATAATATTTATTAAGCTAATATTCTTTTTACTATAGTCATTTAATTGAATTGAAGTTTGAACTGATTTTTATTGTTCCATTATTTTTATAATTTTAATTAATATTAGTTATCCCATCAATTAATAACACTTTTTTTTTTTTACTGCTTTTCTAATGGTTGGTAATGATTGTATTACATTGATTTCTTTTTTGCTTTTGTTAATTTTATGCATTTATTGATATTATTATTTTTATTATTACAATAATTGAAGACATGGAAGGATCAACATGAGCAGCCCCTGTAAAGTTAGGTGTCCTTATTGCCCGGGATCGCCCAAGTTGTACGTACAATCAAGGGGTCTTAGTGTGCATATTAGTCGAGCGCATAGGGATGTAGCCCATCGCAGAGTCGATGACTCGTCGGTTCCAGGTACTGGCTCTGGGGCGCGGACGGTCACTCCTGCGCCAGCCTTAAGTGAGGTGACACAAGCGGCACAGAGCACATTCGGTCTTCATAATTTACCATCGCTTAAGAAGCAAATTCGAGTCCTTAGACATATACCCAAAGGGGCGAGGAATCTTGCGGCTGGCAGGTTGTGTTATTTGATAGATGAGTGCCTGCGATCGAATGGTGTGGATGACTGGTTCAACTTATTATCTTTCCCTTTTTCGGCCTTGAGGGTTCCAGGTGATGAGGGGCGCAAATCATTAACCTCCAAAGTAAAGAATAATGTACTTAACGAAATTTTAAATTTTCCGGGTACTCAGTCAACACATAAACCGCATTCGACCTACCGTACCATAGAGGCTAAGGTGTATGACGGTGATTTGAGAGGGGCCGTCCGCTTACTGCTGTCGGACTCGTCGTTGGCTCCAGCGAATGATAATACCTTGAGAGCATTAGAAGACAAACATCCGTCTCCTTCTAGGCCCCTGAATTTTCCACCGGAACCAAGCCTCACGAGTCCCTCCTTATCTGTTACACCTACAGACGTGGCTATGGCTTTGGGGTCGTTTTACAATGGTTCAGCCGCTGGTCTTGATGGCTTGCGCCCTCAACATCTCAAAGAGCTTACATCACCTTCTGCGGGCGATAACGGTCCTCGTTTACTAAAGTTGCTCTCCGATTTGTGCAATTTTCTTTTACGGGGTATGCTGAATTTGGAAGTGGCTCCTTACTTGTACGGTGCATCTCTTTGCGCCCTTTCGAAAAAGGATGATGGTATTAGGCCAATTGCCGTGGGTGGTATGTATCGCCGCCTAGTGGCAAAGCTTTGCTGTAGGTCAGTTAGAGACATAATGTCGACCCACCTTCAGCCGAGGCAGGTGGGATTCGGGACGCCACTGGGCTGCGAGGCGGCGATACACGCCACCCGCTCTTTTGCGATGGGCCATGAGGGTACAGATACAGTGGTCGTCAAAATAGATATTAGGAACGCTTTTAACAGTGTGGAGAGAGATATTATTTTGTCGGAAATTTTGGAAAATGTGCCATCCCTGTACCCCTTTGTCTACCAGTGTTACTCGGTCCCCAGTAATCTTTTCTACGGTGAAAATTCCATCTTATCGCAGGTGGGTGCTCAACAGGGCGATCCTCTGGGGCCTTTATTGTTCTGTTTGGCTATCCAGAAAATCATATCATCATTGGACTCACCATTGAATGTCTGGTACCTAGATGATGGCACTATTGGCGGAAGTCCAGAAGTGGTTTTGCAAGATTTAAAGAGACTCGGAGTAGCTTTGAAAGCTGTTGGTCTAGAAATAAATCCAAATAAGTGCGAGTTATTTAATTGTGGATTTATTAACGCGGACGTACTACAAAATTTGATGGTTCTTTTGCCGGGCATCAAGCAGCTGGATAGGTCGTCTGTCAGCCTATTGGGTGCGCCAATATTTCCTGAGGGTGTCAGTTCTGCTCTTCAAACAAAAAGACTGGCACTTTTAGCTGCACGGGAACATTTGTCGCATCTATCGGCTCATGTGGCGCTCGTCTTGTTGCGGAATTGTTTAGGGATGCCCCGAATGACTTACATATTGAGGACATCTCCCACGTGGCTTTTTGAGCGAGACGTGGCCCTTGTAGATGATGTACTCAGAGTTACGCTGGAGATAGTGCTAAACATAAGTCTTACTCTACCACAGTGGTGTCAAGCTGCACTTCCCATTAGGCATGGTGGACTTGGAGTGCGTCGAGTGCAAGATTTGGGCTTTGTGGCGTTTCTGGCTTCGTCTTATGGCTCTGCGGATCTCGTTGCTCGCATTTTAGCTCAAAATGGCAGCGGTATTCGCATACCATTCCAAGCAGAAGCTCTTACCTGGTGGTCAAGTCTTTGCCCAAGCGACGAGCACCCGGATAATCCTAGTTTGCAGAGAAATTGGGACGACGTTCTATGCAAACGAAGGTATAGTTCCTTGTTGGAGGGTGCTTCGGGTGCCGATGTGGCCCGTCTGAGAGCGGTCGCTAAATCAGAATCGGGAGCGTGGTTACATGCTTTGCCATCTCCCCAGTTGGGTACTCTGCTCGACAACACATCTTTAAGGATAGCAGTAGCACTGAGATTGGGAAGCAAGGTTTGTGAGGCACACCGCTGTGTGTGTGGGGCTATGGTGGGGGAGGACGGACACCACGGTTTGAGTTGCCAAAGGTGTGCGGGTCGTTTTCCCAGACACCATGCCATTAATGACATTGTGCGACGGGCGATGGTGTCGGCTAATGTCCCTTGCGTGCTCGAGCCCCCGGGCCTGAGTCGAATAGACGGTAAAAGGCCGGACGGTTTGACATTGGTTCCTTGGCGGAAAGGTCGTTGTCTTCTGTGGGACGCAACATGCGTAAGTACTTTTGCTGCGTCCCACATAAGACAAACTTCGCAGATGGCGGGTTCCGCGGCGGAAAGTGCCGCGAAACTAAAACACGCGAAATATTCTGCCTTGGAGCCTGTGTACGACTTTGTACCGGTCGCGGTCGAGACGGCGGGGCCTTGGGGTTCGGAAGCTCGGGACCTATTTAAAGAGTTGGGTCGCCGACTCAGAGACAGGGGCTGCGATCACCGCTCTGGGTCGTGGTTGGTTCAGCAGGTGTCCATTGCTGTCCAGCGAGGCAATGCTGCCAGTATAATGGGAACTTTTGCCCCGGGCACGATACAGGGCGGGATTTCTTTTTAAATTAAGTATATTTAACGTGAATCTCACTTTTTTTGTATTAGATTACCTATTGACGAAGCCTTGTGCTGATCTTTAGGTTATACATTTTATTATTGTTCATAAATGCATTTTGTAAATTTTGGAATAAATGAATTTGAGCAATTTGATCGGGTATTACTTATTTGGCAGTCATTGTTTCGGACAGAGAAGGAGAGTAGAGCCCCTGATACGAATCGGACTTAATGCGCAAACGCTCTTATTGTTATGTTCTTTATTTGCCAATACTTGAAACTTACCGAAATGCTAATGCATTAGTTATGACAAGCGAGCAGGTAATAAGTAGAGATGGGCCGAGTAGAAGTTTTACCGAGTAATTGAATATTATTTGCCGAGCCAATTACTCATTACAATCGGAACGCAAAGATCCTAAAAGTCCCATTGCTCTAGAATTAGACCGATATGCCAATGAAAGTATTAGGGGTTAAAGTATGAAATTGCCGTTTTATTGCAATAGGTTCTTTGAATTTTCATAGAATCTTCATGGTTTGAGGTTTTCGAATGAAACTTTTTTTAAATGGTTTCTGTGATTTTTTTTTTTTAATTTGAAACATTTGAATATCGACTTTCAATTGTTTTTGTTATTCAATTTAGACAAGAAAGATGGATACTGCGAAAATTCGAGTGATTTTTGAATACGAGTTCCGACGCGCAACTAACGCGGCAGAAACAGCCCGCAATATCAATGCTGCGTTTGGAGAGGGGTCTACTAATGAACGCACCGTGCGATTTTGGTTTAAAAGCTTTCGTGATGGAAATTTCGACTTAAAGAACGAGCCACGAGGAAGACCGCCCACACAGGTGAATAACGATGAATTAAGAGAGATAGTGGAAGCCGATCCTAGTCAAACTACCCAGGAATTAGCGGCATGGTTTAACGTTACCTTACCCACAATATTGACTCACTTGCGTCAAATCAATAAAATAAAAAAATACGAAAAATGGGTGCCTCATGATTTGACTGATCTGCAGAAAGAAACGCGTGTTGAAACTTGTGTTGCCTTGTTGAACCGGTACAGAAATGAAGGAATATTGGATCGAATTGTAACATGTGATGAAAAGTGGATTCTTTATGATAACCGGAAAAGAAAAATGCAATGGCTGACCCCAGGTCAAATGCCACAACAGTGTCCTAAAGCAAAACTTACCAATAAAAAGGTAATGGTAACTGTTTGGTGGTCTCAGCATGGTGTTATTCACTATAGTTTTCTCCGATCTGGTCAAGCATTAACGGCAGATGTCTATTGTGCCGAACTCCGAACCATGTTGACAAAACTAGCAGTAAAACAGCCCCGACTCATGAATCGATCTTCACCATTATTGCTCCACGACAACAGGAGACCTCACACAGCACGAGAAACCATTTTGACCCTTCAGGAACTGCAGTTAGAAACCATTCGTCATCCTCCGTATTCACCAGACCTTGCTCCAACGGACTACCATTTTTTTCGTGATTTGGACAATTATCTACGTGACAAGAAGTTTTCTTCCCAGGAGGCAGTACAAAATGCTTTCACACAGTTTGTGCAGTCTAGATCGTCGGAGTTCTATCGCAAAGGCATTAATAACCTTCCCATTAGATGGCAGCAATGTATAGATAATAATGGCAACTATTTTGATTAAATAAATTTGTTAAAAATTTAAAAAATAAACAAATTACATTTTCAGTACAAATCGGCAATTTCATACTTTAACCCCTATTATATTGAAGAAAAAGAAAAAAGATATCCAATCCTGGCACAGTTATCACGAGTGTTTTTATGTGCAAGCACTGTGTACAGCGAGCGGTTATTTTCCGAAACGGGGTAATGTGTATGAAGAAAAAAGGAACAGACTATTACCTGAACGCGCAGAAAGCCTTGTATTCCTACATCATGACTTGCCTTTGTGAAATTTTAAATATTAATAATGTAAACTTTCTTTACAATTACTAAATTGGTACAAATTGTTACAATTGTTTAGAATTTGTAGTAACAAATCTGTTTTGATTATTTTAAATATGTTGTTGGTTTTACTTTATTATTTATTTATTAGGTTTACAAGCGATGTAATTGCCACAAACACTGAGAGGTAAACACAACATGCACTAAAACACAGACACACAAACACACAAAATGCACTAAAATAAAGCTTTATTTTAACCGAGTAACTCTTCTCATGAACCGAGTTATTCGGCCGAGTACGAGTAGTAAAAAAACGGCCGAGTACACCGAGTACCGAGTAGCAAACGAGTACTCGGCGCATCTCTAGTAATAAGCAATGAAGTTATGGATTGGTATACGGAATTCCTTGAAAGTTAGTCTCAACAATAACACAGACGTTGTTTGCCATTTCAATTTTAGCTACAAAGCATCCCGTAATAGAATGGTAGTTTCCAACACACAAACTCCAAAACGAGATGAAAACATTCATAATCACACGTCACTCATGCCGGCGCCACTTTTTAAACACGTCCAAAGATGAATTCACTAAAATAACTCGCAATGTTTATCTTTTCACCCTTCCATTTCTCTCAGAAGATATAGAATTACTTATCGACAAATATAATTTTGCGTTTACTATTCTAACCGCACCTAATCTCTTGTACCGTCAAAAAACTCACTCGCGTCAGAATAGAGTTGAAGGTCCAATGTTTCATTATTGGATTTGTGTTCGTGAGTGGCAAAATATTGTTGTATTCGTGCTCTGATGTGCCGAAGAGAAAACAAACGAGGTTTGACTGAGCATTATGTATTTTGGCGCCAAAACAAACGTCAATGTGACAGCGCGGCGGGCGGCGGGAACTCGATCTGTCTATGGTATGTTTGCCCTCGGTTATACCGGCCCGGATAAGCGGGTTTTCGATTACAGCTTATATTTTTTTGTAAGGTCCGCTTGTGTAAATAGCTGAGGTAAAATGTAGTTTTGTTTTATCATCAATTTTTCGTAACTAGCGGCGTAATTATGTGAGAAAACAATAAATTTTCAGTGGTAAATGTTAAAAAGTCAACAAGAGAATAAGAAGAAAATGTCTTGTTTCTTTTATCTGTTTGTAATTAATTGTTGCTTCCTAAATGATGAAGTGACACAATTCGAAAAAAACTGTTTTTATTTTAAATCTATGGGGTAAGTAATCACTGTACTATTGAGAATGTGATACATAATTGATAATAATAAATAATTTGCCAGATAAATACACTAATTGCCTCAGTGGCCGAACGGTTACCATACCGGACTGCAAACGCAGAGGTACCATTTTCGATTCCCGGGCCGGTAGAAATATTTGTATGGCCTACATTTATTTCTCTCGTGAGTTTGGGTGTAATTTGTGGTTGTCTATGTGTGTGTCCATGGCACCCGCGACACGGGGTTTCCCTAGTGCGGGGCTATGTTCAGTGTGTGCGTTATTATTATTTATTATTAATTACCTGGTCGCAAACTAGAAAATTCCTCGAACTCAAACTCGAAATTCGAACCGGGACCTCCTCACTTAGCAGTGTTCACCGCTGGGCCCGTGGCCCAGATTGTCGATGATATACATCAAAAGTAGATACGCTTACTTAATAAAAATTTTTAATTATTTCTCAAAATTAACAAACTAGAATTGCTCCATTTTATATCCATTTTACAAACGACGACAGTACAACAAAAAGAAGACCAACATAATCTCGAAATTGTAGATATGCTGTGTTATCCGTGTGCTATTTTAGAGTTTAAACAGAAGTTAACCCTTCGGTAAGAAGATACCTACAACGGAAATGTTATTTGTTTGCGCACACTAGTATTGAGCGACGGTTCTATATAAACATCCGAGGTATTGGTATAGCTATACAAACACGTATACTAGCTGCATTTTCTTATTATAGAAAATAATACAATCATTTATTTTATATTATTAATGTCACTATATGACAATTCAAAATACACTGTCGAGGGATGTATATACAACAAAGTTGTATAACTAAAATACAAATGATCAAAAAATATAGTCAAATTTCTTCGCAAGAAATTCCTCTGCACTGTAGAATTCTTTTAATTTTTATAATATCAAGTGACGGTACGAACAAGTCGTACGCCTGATAGCAAGTTACACGCCTGTCCGTAACAGTGGCAGTGCTACTGCGCCCGTGACCCCGAGACATAAGTTGACCCAGTCCCATGTGCCTGTAATTTCACCAGCACCCTTACCCTTCTGCGTGCTGATTTTGATTCATACCGGAATGGAGCCTATCGGGTAGTCTCCAAATCAGATGAACCCTTTCACAAGTTGCTCTACTGCCTAGAGAAATTCATTAACCAATAAAAAAGTTTTAGTGATTTCAGATATTCTAATAAATAATTTAGCAATCATTATTTTTTTAACCGACTTCAAAAAACGGAGGAGGTTCTCAATTCGACCGTACGTATTTTTGTACGTACTTGTGAACCTATTTTGATGATTCTTTTTTGTTCGAAAGGGGGTACCTCAAAAGTAGTCTTATTTAAATTTGACGAAAATATTCCACCTCTAAGGGTGGCAAACTAGGGGATGAATGACTTTTAAGGTCGGTTTTTTTAGTATTTTTAGTACCTACCTACATTTTTTTTTAAATTATTTATTTAGTTACATATTTTTAAATTTTCAAATTGACCAGAAAACCACTGGTGTTTAAAATAAATTTAAAAACCAAATATTCAGTCATTGACAAAAACGTGATTGATTCTTAGACACTTTCGATGTGCATTTTTCTTTTCAAACAGCCTCTCTAAACTCTAAACAAATATACCCGATTGTAGATCCAAATAAAATAGCTTAATTTGCAATTATTTATTTATGTTAAACTTCCACCTTTCCCCGACGTGGTGTCCACGACCCTCGCTCCCTCAATTAGCGAAATCCGATACCGCGCGCGTGGCTTATGTTACGGCTATTTTCACACGACTCACATGCCTACACATACTACATAAATGTACCAAGTTCTTCCTTGACCTCTAAAAGCAATAACTCTAAAATAAATAACCAATACAGCACATGACTCAAATAAAATGGATATGAAATATATAAAAACTGAAAGATCAGTTCAGCGCTCCAACTCGACTACAGAGAAATCATAATAGGCAGTTCTTTTGCATTCCAAAACATCGTACTAATCTCAGATTGCACTGTCCCCTCTCTTGGATGTATACAGATTTGGCAACTATGTCTGTGAACTTACTTAAAAGACTTGTATTGCACTAATAATTATAGATTCTCTTTTCTCTCCAAAAAGTATTTTTTTATACAATGTTAACATTATGTAAAAAATTAAATAAACAGATTAGGGCAGGGCAAAGCCATAATTTCAACCTTTACTGGCATTAAATAATTCTCGCTTTGTTAATTTCAACAACAGTGTCAACAATATAGCAATCAAAGTGTTCAATAATTTAAGTGAGGATCTAATACTTTGTAGTGACTTTAGAACATTTGAAAGAAAAGTGATAGAGTATTTCATAAATAGACCATTTTACTCAATTAATGAATTCTTTCCTAATGCATTGGACAAAAAAAAATATTTATATTGTAATTTAATATCGTATGTAATTTAAATAATGAAATGTTGTAACTTCGGCTTATAATAAGAATGACGTTATTTATGGCTTGTGAAATGTAATACTGTATTTGCATGTATATGATTGTACTTAGAGGAAATAAATGATTTCATAAAAACACGCCTGTTCATAACAGTGCCATACAGAGCTTTAAATCGCATAGAGTTTAGACATGGGGAAAAGCGTTACATTTCTATCGCTCTGACTGTCGTTCCGGTTCCAAAAAAATCACAGTGATAAATCATCGTGATTTTGTCACGACTGTTACTTCCGTGACCTTGTCACGCCTATAACTTACATCACGATATACGGTTTTAGCCAACAGCTTCTTTCTAATACTTATAGCCGTTTTTTATAGAATGATTTAAGTTTTTACTCCCTTTGTAATAAGTTTCAATTCCATTCAAAAAGTTGATTTTGTATTTAATGTAATTTTGTTTGTTACTTATTTAATGCGAATCTTTGGATTGTTCAAAATAGCAATAAAGTGTAATGTAATTATATTTCTAGTAGAATACACAAAGTAGATTATACATAAATATAAAATACCAACTCTTCCTATAATAATACAAATATATAAAAATATTTTACTTTGTTCATAAATAGGTTTATAACAACTGCTGCAGATTTTTTTCATCCACCTTTTCTAGTAGTAATAAGCACCTACGACCCTTGTGAGTGAGCAAAGAAAGTTGTCCTATTTCATTCAATCCCATCGCCGAAATGGCCCGATTTGAAGAGAACTACAACGAGTGGCGCGCTCAGTCACCACGGAACGGAGATCGCGCATTGTATCATATACGTATGTCGTGATGTGAGTGACGGGGATAGCTATTGGAACGGAGGAACACCTATGTCACTTTGGAACGTCGTTCCTTCGGAACGAGTCACAGTGATACTGTTTGACGGCGGATCATCGTGATTTTTTCATCGTGACGTTATTTATCACCCACCTCTAATAGAGTTAAGACGCACTCCCGCTGCGCTCGTCACCCTGAGACAAACAATTGTCAAGTTTAATCAGAACCCTAAAAAAGGTGGCAATACTTATCTGAACGAACTCTGTCACAAGGCTACTAAATTAGGATCCAAACATTACATCACATTAAAGATTAAACATACGTAAAACTCTCTCAACTATAAATACTCTGTCGGTACTTTCGCGAACAGATGACGTGACAAGGAATGATTGGCATTCCAACCAGCTGTACAAACTTTGAGACCGCACACGGTTGTGTCATTTAATAGATTACTTTGTTTGTTTAGTTTAAATATTATTCAATTTGTGTATACTATATGTCTGATGCCGAATTGGCTTAAGATCGGCAGAAAAAACTATCTCCATGTGATATAGCGAAGAAGACGTTGTCAAGGTCGGTCAAGTTCATTATCGGTGGCGCAGTGCACATACCTATCTGGATAGACTAACGGACTGGGGCTTATATACCCAGGAGGTTGGGTGCAGCCACAGAACAATAAATACAGTAGAAGTACTTAGTTCGCGTGGTATGTGTGCCAACAGTAGGCGAAGTTTCACATATTTAAGCTTTGTCCGCCATTTCCTTGTACGTTACGGTCGTGTCAATTATCTATAGTTTTTTTGTTACAATAAACTAAAGAAAGCCTTATACCGCTGTAATATGGTTGCTACTTTTTGGAGAACTAAGTAAACATCTCGATTTCGTCCTCGTTTAGGTATTGACCGCTAGATGGCAGCACGTTGATTGAAATTTTAGTATAAAATCAAAATATTGGGACGTATAATTGGTTGATCATTATGATCCATAAAGTGTTACATAACACTTATGAATTAACTGCCTCCGTCGCCGAACTGTTACCATGCTGGTCTGACACGTAGAGGTTCGATTCCCGGACTGTGAGAGTAGTAGCAGCAGTAGAGCTCCTTGTGAAAGAGTTCATCCAGGTAGTACTGCCACCTTACCTATTTCTGCCGCCAAGCAGTAATGTCAGCAATACTACGTTTCGGTTTTGAAGGGTAAGGGTGCTGGTGAAATTACAGGCACATGGGACTTGTCAACTTATGTGTCGGGGTGACGGACGCAGTGCCCCTCGGATCTTTGCAATTTAAAGCTCTGAGTGGCACTGTAACTGTTACGGACAGGAGCGTAGCTTACCATCACGCGACACAGTGTTCCCCTAGTGCGGGCTATGAGTGTGAGCGTTTTTATTATTATTAGTTTAATTACCCCGAAAAATCCATATTTGGACTCCAAAAAAATCTTCCCGAAAGGACGAAAAAACAAAAACCCCTAAGTGTATTTTAAAGCTCAGGTCGTCGACCGTCACTTAGCGGAATGAACACCCTAGCCACCCTTACCCACCTCAATTTTCCCACCCCTTAATCTTGCTAAAAGCATTGCCTGTAGGTACTTGCGCAGATAGGGTTGTGTATAGGCGTATTTTTGGTTCTTACGTGACGATGGCAATATTCAGCGTCGATTTGTTACTTTTGTGTTTCAACTTGTGTCATGCTCAGAATTGAATAGGAATATTTTTAACCGATATTTAAAAAGCTGTTAGAATAACTTTCATAGATTTTTCATAAATGGCGCTATGCGCTATGGCGAAAAATCGTTGAAAAGCCAAATACAGAGATCCGACAATTAGCACATAGACAAAATCGTGAGGTCCGCTGGTTCGTTCCGTGGCTTAATTGGCATATTGCCACGGTTTGCTAGGAGACGTCGACGATCGGATCGAAGTATTTTTTCTAAATGTTCCATCTTTGTATTAATAATTATAAAAAACTAGTGGAGTAATTTCACAAAAAGTAATTTAATATCAACTCAATTAAAATTTAAGCTGTAAAAATTTATAATTTACATTTTGTTTTAAAAGAAAATGCAATTGGAATGTTCTTTGCTAAATTAAAAATAACGTATTTCATAATTAATACGAAGATCAAACATTAAGAAAATTTCTTTAGATCCGGCTGGATTCGAACTAGCGCTTTCAATCATACCGTGCCAGATGCTTTCCCAACTGACCTGCGGAACGAACTACCAGACCTTACGAATGTTGTTGTCCTTTTTTGTTTAAACTACTTTTTTGCTGTAACGCCATCTATGAGAAATCTATTTCTTTACTCAGCCAGGTACCTTTACACCTACCAGCAGCTGACTAGAGACAATAATTGTAATCTTTAAGTGTTTATTGAATGTCGCTGTGTTTCACCATGATATTCCAATTATTTTTTTTGTGAAATTACTCCATTAATTCCACACGCAAAATAGGCGCTTTGTCGTCGAGTTGCGGATACCAGCCCGTTGCACCAAGTACCAAGTACTCCATTAATTTTTAATAATTAAACAAAGACCGCACACTATGAAAAATGCCGTCGATACTGCTGGATTCAAACCAACGCCTTCAAGTATACCTTGACCTGGCACAAACTAGTGGAGTAATCTCACAAAAAATAATTGAATATTATAATAATAAAACACCGTGACATTCAGTAAGCACAAAAATTATAAGGTATTTAAAATTAATAACTTTTGTATTTAATATTACACAAAACTGGTTTTTTACTTTACCATCTCAGTCAGTCGGGAACAGAAACCTGAAAAGGGCCTGAATCCTCAATTTGCTTGAAAAAAAAAGCGATTTAAATTAGAAAACTGCCTCTGTGACCGAAGGGTTACCATGCTGACCTGCCACGCAAAGGTCCTGGGTTCGATTCAATATTTGTATGGCCTATACTTATTTCTCTCGTGAATGCTTGTCTATGTGTCTGTCCATGGCACCCGCTATACAGGATTTTCGTAGTGCTAAGTGTGCGTTACAAAAAATAGTTTTATTTCCAAATACAATGCAAATAAACCAACAAACGAATAGAAATAAACAAGGTTTTAACAAGGTTTCTAGTCCACTGGGAAAACGGGTGCTTTTCAATTACAGACCGGCGAGTCGAATTCCTGTTCAAGCATTTATTTAATTTCTAAGTTTCGTACACTTATACATATTTAATAGGAATACCTTGATGTTAACTGTAAAGGAAAACATGTTGAACAATGTACATACATAAATACCATGGGTTGCGTGTAAAGTCTCCAACACGCCTTGGACCAGATTAAAACCTCTCCTTATAAAGGAGATCCGTGTGCATTAGTGGGACGTGTGATAGTTGATGTTGTATTTTCAATAAAAACGAAAAGAACGTAATTTAAAGCACTCAATGCTGTTACATAAAATACAATGTCCTTAATATAGTAGACACAGTAAGTGTGTGCCAAAAAAATGGATAATAACGTCATCTGAAATAAATGCCAGTGGCATAGGATATTTGACGTAGATAAATCGATGTAGAAGGTAAATAAATGTTGCAATGTAATCTCAGTAGAGAGTACTAAAAAACCGGCCTGAAAAGTCATTCATCTCTTAGTTTGCCACCCTTAGAGGTAGAATATTGTCTAGAAAATTTAAATAGGACCACTATTGAGGTCTCTTTCCAACGAAGAAAGAATCATCAAAATCGGTTCACAAATACCAGAGTTATCGCGTAACATACATAAAAAAACATACTGTCGATTTTAGAACCTGTAGTCGGTTAAAAATACATTTTCTCTTCAACACCTGCTACTAAGTTTGAATAATTTTATTTGGCATGCCAATAGGATTATTTTTGATTTGTTATTCTCTATTGACTAGATCCTTCGTCGCTAATACGAAAACAGTGCCAATAAATAGGTTTTGGAGCCAATATTCGCCACCCAAAGAACTGTCGGTGTACCTAATTTGAACTAACCGATTGAGCTATTTGTATTTAGAGTAAATACAAAACATTTTCAACTATTGTAATTAAGTTTTATATTCAATTATTTTTTTATGAAATTACTCTACTAGTTTGTTATAATTATTAATAAAAAGATCGAACACTTAGAAAAAATTCTTTCCATCCGGCTGGATTCGAACCAACGTCGTCTAGCAAACCACGGAACGAACCAGCGGACCTTATGAATTTTTTCTATGTGCTTGTTGCATATCTGAGTTTTGGTTTTTTAACGACTTTTTGTCGTAGCGCCATCTGTGGGAAACCTATATATTCCTTTTTGAGCGCCTTTACGTCCAAATTCAAATGTACGAGTATCTTTATATCATAGGCAGGCAAATTGCACTTGCAATGGTCACATTGATCGATATACACTGCTACTTACTCGTAAGCCAGGTTCCCGTAAGAGGAATGAGTAAGAAACTCTAGGCGTTGCTATTTGTAAACAGACATTTGTTTACATTTATCATTTACAATTTTTGTTTCAACAAACTAGATAGAAACAGCCTGAAAAAACTAAACTTATCGCTCTCACTACTACTCTCACTAATTTTATTTTCAAAACTAGATTGCGTAAATATCTTCTGACACTGTCCTAGTCTGCAACGTGTATATATTTGTTTATTTATACTAATATAATGTAGGTATACTATATCGTTATTTATTATTTGATAAAATATAATGTTAATTTTTGTTTTTTTATACCATCAAGTCATGAGACAAACAAGTCGTGAGCCTGAAGGTAAGCTCACGAGTGCCACTCAGAGCTTTAAACCGCAAAGATCTGAGGGGCACGGCCACTGCGCCCGACACCCGGAGACATAAGTTGTCAAGTTCCATGCGACTGACTGTAATTTCACCAGCACCCTTACCTTTCACAAGGAGCTCTACTTCTGCTCTACTGCTACTGCTCTCTACTGCTGTTTATCTATACAGTTCAAATTTTGCTATTGGCATACTTCGCATCCCGCTCTGATTAGCTTTCCTATATCTCAAAGGTCTGGAAGAGATTGTTCTTAGCGATAAGGCCGCCTTTGCCCACATTATTTTTAAGCTGTCTATGTACTGTTTTTTGTTCCTGTGTGTGAGCAATAAAGAGTATAATTATTAATACAAAGATCGAACACTCAGAAAAAACACTCAGAAAAAATTCCTTCGATCCGGTCGGATTCGAACCGACGTCTTCCTGCATACCGTGGCAGACGCTATACCAACTAAGCCACGGAACGAACCAACGGACCTCACGAATTCTTCTATGTGCTTGCGTCGTGTCTTTGTACTTGGTTTTTCAACGACTTTTTAGTCGTAGCGCCATCTATGAGAAATCTTTGACAGATTTATAAAGAGTATATCTATCTATCTACTACTACAATTTACGCAGATGCTGTAGATAATGCCTTAGGTAATCAAGTCCGCCATTTATATATATTTAAAGTTTAAATAAAAAAATAACTTTAGTATATATTTTTAACTCCTTAAATGGCAACTTTTGAATATCAACCGGAATCTTATTGTAAAAGCGTATACATTGCTCTTAAATGAATGTGAAAGTGACTATAAAGAACAGCCGGTTTATTTTCATTCTTCGTATAATTTTTTTCATGCAAAAATAATTAATTTATTGTATATATACATACGTTTTCATAAATGTAGGTACTGTGACGTGGAATTGAAATACGAGGATCGTGAGTCCCTTTCCATAATATCTAAAAGATTAACGGATCTATTGTGAGATCCAAGCTGGCACTGTGCCTAACGCATTAGCTTAGTTATATACACCACCGCGCGCCCTGGAACCCAAATTTGCACATTTAATCTAGCCTTCCCACTAGACGAGGTGAGACCGCACAACAGTGAGACATCTTTGTTTAATTCCAATTCATTCGTCTTCATTTAGGCATTGAGAATGTGCTGATGAAATTACAGGTTCTTGTCAACTTGCCAACAACGGCGCAGTGGCAGTGCCCCTCAGATCTTTGCGATTTAAAGCTCTCAACGGCACTGTAATTGGTGTGATCCTCTGTGGCCGGACCACCTATAAGTGTAGCTTATCCAGACGGACAACGTGTTCGTCCCGTCACTTGGTGTCGTAAAAAAAAATATTTTAGTCAAGAAACAGATTGGATATCGTGTTGAAGGTGTGTTATTATCTTTCCAGGAAAATATTTGATAACATATTGATTACAATTATGAGTTTTTAAGATTTTTATCTAATAATCAATCATTAATGGAACTCTTGGGGTAATCCGTCAATGCTTTCCGTTAATATTAATGACATCGGTAGCCTAACGATTTCCTGTAGGACCAACACGAGAGAGTCTTCTGGTAAGTGCCCTGGAATAAATTCTGTTGTTGTGGTACTCACAGGAATTTCCTAGTTCGAGCAGTGTTTAGTGATTACTCGTATTATTATTAAGAAACTAAGAACTCGATATCTAACTGTTCTTATTCAAGGTGGAATATTTAATAGGGTTGGGAACCTTCTTCAGCGTGCAGGTTTCATCGCGATGTTTTTCCTTTGCCATCAAATAAAAAAAAATCTATAAATCCATTTACTTATTGTCCTCAGGTTATTCGGCACGAAGTGCGACAAGTGCGGCTCGTCGTTCAGCAAGAACGACTTCGTGATGCGCGCCAAGACTAAGATCTACCACATCGATTGTTTCCGCTGCTGCGCGTGCGCACGGCAACTTATACCTGGTTAGTTGGTTCATGGTATATATAGTAACAAAATGCTGATTTACATGAATCCAGATGGTGGAACAAAGCTTCACTTTATTGGCCATTATTACGTAAACATATTTCAACCTAGTCCATTTTGGTTGCTGGTGAAATTACAGGCACATGGGACTTGTCAACTTATGTCTCAGGGTGACGGACGTAGTGGCAGTGCCCCTGAGTTGCACTGCATCTGTTATCTCATCGTCACTTTCCATCAGGTGTGATGAAGGTCAAATGCGCAACCAACGCCGTGAACCTTGAAAAAAATATTGTTTTGGGCCATATCCTTAACATTATAAATACGTGTTTGACCGTGACAAATAAGATCTTACATTTCCTGAACTTGTTTTTAGACACGTGGTGCGTCCTGTAATACTTTTCCACGTCGTATACCATATTGGATATGGTTGAAATTGCTAAAGAAAAGTTATCTCTTTTATTTATTTTTTTAATTAATGACCTTATTTCATCAGACAACTAATTATACATGAACAAAGCTTGCTAAAACATCATTATAAAACTGTTGCGAAATCTATAAAGCGGATGCAAAACTAATAATCATTAACCTGACTAGGTTTTCGCGATTGTTAACATAGGAAATGAAACTATTTTTCCGGATTTAAATCGCGTATATTTGTTTTTTCAAACAAAACGTTTCAGGCCCTTTATAGGTCCCATGGTCACGGTTATGACGTTTTATAATTCTTTTTCTTCTTCCTGCCCTTATCCCATTCTAAGTGGGATCGGCACATCATGTATTTTTCTTCTAATCTCGCCTATCAGAAGTCATTTCCATGCTCATATGTCATCTTTCACACAATCCATCCATCTTTTCTTTGGCCTTCCTTTCCCCTTCCAATTATTTTAACTATAATTCATTTCAAAAGTTATTTAGAATCTTTTAGATTTTGTTTGTCATACATTGTGTAACGGAGGCACTAAATGTGTTTATATAAGTTTGCTTCCTTCATCAGAAACTCAGTTTAAGTTAAACTAACGGTTTGTTCCAGGAGACGAATTCGCGTTAAGAGAGGGAGGTGCTTTATATTGTAGAGAAGATCACGATGTTTTAGAAAAGGTAAGACTTTCATCGTCGTAATCTACTACTGAAGTTTATCCACTGCTACGTATTGGCTTCCCGTAGATTGTGACATCATCACATTGTTCACGATGTCGTCTACCCGTCGCTGTAAAGGTCCATATACGCGAGACGATTTGTCTTCACTATAGGTCCTTGCAGACCGAGCGAAACGACGAATCGATATCGTCCCTTTTTTCCTATTTAACCGACCTCAAAAAGAAGGAGTGAGAACCTCTATCGACTGTATTTTTTTGTGTGTATGTTGGGCGTTTACTCTGATATTGGTTAACCGATTTCGATGCTTGTTTTTTGTTGGAATTATATGAGTGTTCTTAGTAGTGGTCCCATACAAATTTGAACAAAATTAGAATTAAAATTACAAGGGAAGAAAATTAGACAACGAATTTGGTTCATTGGATTTCATTCACTTTCAATAAAACTTGGCTATTAGTAATTTCAAAAACTTTGTGGTCAGTCTTTTTTTTAAAAAAGCGATTTCGAGTCTTTTTCCTACTATTCTCCTTTATGTTATAAAGCGATTAAAGTCCTATCTTTCTTTCTTGCTGTCCAAGTAACGATGTAACTGCCATTAATGATCGTCTGGTTTTCAGAGTGCGAACACGAGCAGTAGTGGAACGGCAAACGCGGAAAGTAACAACAATACGACGCTTAGTAATAACAACTCACATCATCCCGAGCTCGGGTCTATGTCAGGTAAATTGTCACAATATTAATAAAAATTACTCACTAACGAACCTGCCTATATAAGCTTCCGTGACCGTGGAGCGTGTTCTGAAATATCGGGGACTTAATAACAATTCACATCGTGTTAACAGACCCGTACAGTCTGTCTTTATTGAAGATGGTGTAAAATGACAGTTCATTGTAGGGATGCACATGACTTTTTATTATATGAACGTCGTGTACAATCTAGCGATTATTTTGTATCGATTCATTTCAACACAATTTTCAAGCAAATCTATTCAACATTAAGGTGAATTGAATCGTTTAGATCGAATTAGTAATAATATAAACAAAATAGTCTCTTTCTGAACACCTATTTTTTATTGGCCTGCAAGAAAAGCAGTTCGGCAAGTTTATGTATAATATGACGTATTTCTTTCTTATTACATGACGTATTTTTTTTTATTTTTGAATTATTATTTGATAAATAACAATTTTAGTTAATAATTGAGACCTCGGCCTACCTCTGCTGTTATTGTTATCCCTAATAAAGGTCTCATATGTTTAGCATTATTTTAAATTTAAGACATGTATAGGTACCATATGAATGCAATAAATATATTGAGTATTGAGTTTTCGTAACCGACTGAAGCCAAAAAATCTGTTTTAAAATGATTTTTTTTAAATCGAAATTAATTTTGAAAAGATTTTTATGAGACGATTCAAGAGCATGCAATCCGATCTATGGATCAATTCAGATGTTGTCCAAAACTTCCGAGAGGAACCCCAAGAAAGCGGCCATTCTCGGATTCGTGTCCACTACCTAATGTCCATGGCGGTTTTTATTTAATATTCAAGTATTGTATCGTGAAATATTATTGAATAATTACACGATAATGTACTTGAATCTTTAAATAACAAAAATAGCCACGGATTTCTTTTTTTTTTCTAGTTCGAGAATGACCGAAAAGAGCTCAATGACAGCAAATTTTTGTAACAAAATTCTACATGACACATGAACTACGTATTATGTCATTTGTCATATGTTACAACATACAAACTAGATAATATGGTATGGTAGCTGAGAAATTCTTCGGAAAGCGCACGACCTGGTTTTTCGCTCGTATCTACTTTGTACGTTACATAAATAAACATAAAGTGCTAGTGTAGTAGTTACAAATATTAGCAATATAAATTGAGGCTAGAACGGCCCATTCACTACTTGTATGGCAGTCCGTCGCGCAGGCAAGAAACAGCTCACACTCACAGACACTCCTGCGTATGGCCCTCATATGGAGTCTCGCAGGACGCATTGCACGATGGCTTGCACGCTGCCACTACATTCTTAGTCCTGCATTACAGCAGAGTACAATGCAGGACAATGAGTGCCCTCTTTTAGAAGAAAAAACTCATAGCATTTGAAAAGTGTACTAACTAACCATGAATATAAATCATAACTTTCTCACCGTTCCCAAACTAAAAGCAATATTAGTTCAACTTATCTCTATACATCCGTAATTACTTATCGATAACATAGATACAGATTCGAGTTGTCAAGTATCGATACTGGATTCGCGATCGCGCAGTGATTGACTGATAACACTCTTTGATGTGTGCCGACAGAAAGGCCGCTCGTTTGAAGTTTGCGGTTGAAAATTAGACCGTGTCACAGGTGATTGTTTTATCTCTACAGGCCGAAAATTGAGGGAAAAATCGAATTTAATTTGTATTTTCGAGTGGGGTATCTCTTTTTTTTTTTAAGAGCGGTGGTAATCCAATGGTCAAAGGTTGATAGCCCTATAGCTGATGGACACCGCAATAAAATCTAAAACTGTAGACAAGTTGTCTCGGTTTTCAATGGGATCCATTTCGGAGTGTGTGCGCAAGAACTTTTTAATTTAATGCCTTTTCTAAATTAAATCGACTTGCTCTTGAGCCTTGGAGCAAACATAGAGTCTACGATGGAACGAGCTCGTCCAGAAGATCTCTATCCAGTCGCATCTTAGAGATACGGGTTGTATGTGCTCGGAAACGTAGTCGAGACAGGGAATTAAATTCCAGGGCTGTGCGCATAATAAAAGATAACGAATAGCGCTTAGTACGCCTGAAGGGAATATCGACCACGTAGAGCTAATATCACGCACGTCTGGATGATTCTATGGTGAAAGGGGGCGGACGGGATGAGCGATGGAGTTCAAGGACACACTTATACCGAAATATATCCTGTAGAAATTCCACTTTCAGTTGAAAGTGGTTTTACTTCTTCTGGAATTTCTTCTTCCTTCAGTCGAGTAGATAATCCGGAACACTACATTTTCTTGTTATTGATTTGCCACCCCTTCACATTCGACCGACCGAACCTGGGACCTCCTCATTTTGTCTATGAGGCCAAGTGACCGAACGAACTAGTCGTGGGTCTGGTGCTAAGCGACACGCCTGTCCGTAACAGTTGAAATGCCACTTTGAGCGAGCTTTAAAAATCCGGGGGGCACTGCCACTGCGCCGGTCACACTGAAACGTACGTTGACAAGTCCCATGTGCCTGTAATTTCACCAGCACGCTTACCCTTCAAAACTGGATCGCAGTAACGGTAACATTACGGCTTGGCTGCAGAAATAGGTAAGGTGGCAGGATTTCTTTGGACGAACTCTTTCACAAGGAGCTCTAATACTACTAGAATACTCAACCAGGGAATAGTGCAAACTGTTGGGCCACCGAGGTCCAACAGCTAAAAAATAGAACTCCCTTCCTGTAGACTTATTCCGCGAATGCTATAACTTGGGCCTTTTCAAGGCGAGAGTGAACAGGCATTATTTAGGCGTGCAAGCTGCATCGCCGACCTCTTTGTCACTTTCAATCAGGTGAGATGGAGGTCAAATGCGCATTAAGTATAAAAGAATGAAATAAATCTGGATATCCCTAAAATGTTAGTAAACTGTCTTTACGATTACAATCTACAAACTACTTTCAATAAAACCAAATACATGCAATACTTATATTATAACCTATCAAAACAATTCGAATGCTTGTCGAGATTCAAAAGTGCTTAACATTACTTTTTTGTTTGTTTACTTAGGACTTAAAACTTTATTCAATAAAAATCGACATAAAGGCTTCCCCAGACTTCGTCAAAAAAGACAAAAAGCTTGCTAATATTTAAAAAAAATTCAATAGTCATCATTATTATTATTTATTTGTTGAACATTGGCTACACAGAGCGATCAGCTTAAAAAGGTATAATTAAGATACTCAAAACGTAATATCAACTAAAAATGTATTCAACTAAAACTGTATAATTACAAAAACTCGCCATTTTTTCTTCTCCATTCGCATAATTAAAGGTAGTAATTATTATACGTCAAACGTGTGACGTCATAAGTCAGGGATTATCGAGGTGTGAAGTGGGATCAATGGACAAGTCGCTAATCCTAGTTTTTGATCTTTGTGCGAGGTCACAAAAGGGTCATCCCAAAAGGGATTGTTAGGTGACAAAGGGGTGGAACTGTAATAACTTAACAGGTTGTACCTAGTCGTGCTTTTGTAGAGCTGGGAATTGAATAGAAGGACAATAATCCTGCTTAATCTAGTTTTGCATTATTTGCAAACATTTGTTTATATGATGTTTCACCATTTTTTTTTTATACTGGGCTTAAACGGTTTTTTTTGTCGTCAGCGCCATCTATGAGAAATTTATATAAGTTTTCATCACTCATGTTTTTATTTCCACTTTTTCTTAATTTTTCTAAAACTTTTTTAGACTTGGCATTTTTTGTTGACTGCGACAGACATCTTACAATATGTTTTAGAAAATTAAATTTCAAATTGTTTTTATTTCCAGACTCAGGAAGCGAATCGGGGTCGCATAAAAGCGGCCGGGTGCGTACCACAGCCGCCGCTGATGGCAAACCTACGCGAGTTCGAACGGTATTGAACGAGAAGCAATTACATACGCTCAGGTTATTTACTTCTCTATCTAGTTACATTAATAGTATATACATATAAATAAATACGAATTATATAAATTTTGTCGAACAGAATCAATAAAGATGATTAAATACAGAAATCTATGCGGTGACTTTTAAAACAAAACTTTCGCGCCTAAATATTTTGGTGTTACCATTTTAAAAGACTTCTTGCAAATAAATTATTTTTTATGATTGTACCACGTTGTTGATGATTATGATTGTTTTTCGATAAAATATTGAGTCATCAAGTCAAGTCGTGTGCAGTACTTGCAATATTGCAAATTGAGATCTTGTATGGGCATGAGCTTGAAGTTAAAATTATTAATATTATTTTGATTACTTTTATAATATGTCCGCCTGCGTAAACACTTTATTTTACTTATTAAAACGTTTTTGTAATATTTTCAGAACCTGTTACGCTGCAAACCCTCGGCCTGATGCGTTAATGAAAGAGCAGCTGGTAGAAATGACAGGATTGAGCCCGCGAGTGATCAGGGTTTGGTTCCAGAACAAACGTTGCAAGGACAAGAAAAAAACCATACAGCTGAAGATGCAAATGCAGCAGGAGAAGGTGGTAATTACACTTTTGGTATTCTGGTTTGGCTTAAATTGTTAATAATACGAAACTTGGTGCTTTGAAAGCTTTCTTTAACTTTGGGGCTTCTGCAATTTCGTATATGTTATCTGACAAATTTACTGGTTTTTAATAAAAGTTAACATGGTCAACAAATGTAGTTGGCGTGCATTGCTGAATGTACTTTTCGTTGCATAATGTGACAGAGACATTTTACAATGTCACTTGCAAAGTTAGTCAAATTACAGGAAAAAAGAAGTGGTGTGTGTGTGTTCACATTGAATTATGCACGTGATAATATTTGTTGTTGTTTTCTTAATTGTCATTTTTATCATACTCAATACATAGTGCCGGTCAAATTTTAAAGTAACAGTTTTTCCATACCTACCAAAAATCATGACAAATTTGAGGCACCATTTAGACATTACAATATTAATATCGTATATGTAGTTGTTACTCAAACCTGAATAGAAAACTGTATTAACCTAGCTTTTTGCGCTACTCATTCATCTTATGTTTACTCAGAGTTGCGAGTGCAATAGAACATTTTTAATTCTAACTACTCATATATTTGGAGGATTTCTTCTTTGCACCAATCAACTAATACCACTTAAGTGTTACCCCTACCATGTAATTTTTTGTACACACCAAGAAAGCTCAAAACACAGTTCATTTATTCTTCCTAAAGAATTACTGTACAATTCACCATCACCGGCAATATTACCTTTTGTTTATATGTATACTACAGTAAAGTTATAAATCGCTAATTCATTGAACTCGTCAAGCTCCTTTACATTTTCTTCTGGATCTGACAGCTACACGCAGGAAAAAATGTGGAATATCGATTGCCAAGCCTCTGACGATAGTTACAAGGGAATCTAAATACCCCAATCTAACCTATGATCTTTGCTTGAAACAGGAAGGCCGTCGCCTGGGGTACATGTCAATGGGCGTACCCCTCGTAGCAGGATCGCCAGTTCGCCATGAGCCCGCAGGACCGTTGCCGCTCGAGGTAACAGCGTACCAGCCGCCGTGGAAAGCGTTGTCAGACTTTGCTCTGCATGCGGACCTAGACAGAGCGCCGCATCATAGCGCCGCTTTTCAGCAGCTGGTAAATCAGGTATGCGTTTTAGATTAAATAAAAATTAAATTGTGCGTACAAGGGTTTGTATTTTCAGTAAAACCAATACTATTAAGATAAATTATAATTGAGCTCTAATTTCAGATGCATGGCTATGACATGCCTTCTTTGCCACCACCACGACCACCACACGGTGGAGAGGATAACTACGTCACCTACCTCGAAAGCGATGAAAGCCTGCCTCCTTCGCCCTAGTGTCGCCTATCCTAATGTCCTCTTGTGGAGGGAAGAGGAATTAATACAGTGACTATTGGGACGATAAGAAATAAAATCTACTTAATTAAGCGCCTATTTACGTTTCATAATTATAGCAACAAAGTGTACGATTGCTACGTAAACTGACGTCTTCTGTTGGTAAAAATTAAAAAGGTGTGTTAATGTTCAGTGTTGAAAAATGTTGCAATAACACTTCAATAAAAATAAACAAATCTTAATTTTTTAAATTAATTTGTAGTAGGTAATGTGAGTGATATAATGGCCTCAGTCAATACTTTGGGGTAGCAGTAGAAAATGATTTTTCTATTTAATATTGTGATGTTTACCATTAGTTTTATTTGCCTATTTTATGTTTAATTATGTTTACTACATTCTCGTATTATTTTACCTTTGGTATATTACTTTTTATATTTTGGTAGAACTATTAGTTATCTCGTTGTAAATAAGTTGGTGTAAATAAAATGTATATATTTTAAATATACATAATACCTATAAATCTTATATATTTACTTTCTACTTATTTTAAAGCCTATGATAATGTTAGCTTAAGGGCTGTAATATATTTTAATAAGTAAATTTCATGTATGTTTCAAGAAATAGAGCCAAACATTCTTCTCCAACTTTTGTTCCTTAAAAATCCATCTTAAAAATCATTACAATAATTATTGTAAGTTTGAAATGTACCAAAAAGATTCAAAATCGATGTACTTAACCTACTACTTCTTATAATATGAAGCGGTAATACAATTTTTATAGGCATTATCAGATCTTTTATTTATTCAGTAGTTAACTGTACACTGTATTTATATTGTGAGCATACTAATAAAATTATTAAGTATTTCCTTATCATTTTTAATTAAACACACCCTAAGGGCGCGTACATTCTACACGAATTTCGTCGCACTCACGCCGCGCGGTCACCGCGCAGAGACCGCGTGCATCTAACTGTCATGGCAAAGTACGTTCTAATCATTTAGTTTTGACGTTATAACTTAAATAAGCGTCGCGGGCATACCGGCGAGACTGGCTTGTCTTTGATCTACGTGGTGGCCGAGCGCTGTCCGCGCGGCGACCGCGAGGTTGTATTGCTCCGAGGAATTTAAATGTTGTAATCTAGTAAATAGAATTCAGATTCGCCAGTAATGTACGCAAAAGCGTGGTAACTTGGCGGTCACTGCGCGGCGTCCTCGTGAAAACTTTCGCGTCGTGTAACTTGGCGCTAAAGGATGCATGAAAAACATCTATCTACAGATCATTAATGAATTTATTTCGGATATTCAGTAAACAGATCCCATTTTATTGTATGAAATCATATTAAAATAACACAATAAAATCGTATAGTGTAGTTGCAAGAATATCCATCTCTAAAACATGAACCCCTAGTGAACTTTAAAAAAAACGTTCAATATGTTTTTTTTTTTAAATAAATGCGTATTTATTTGAGCTCCATCTCACCTGATGGAAAGAGATGAGTTTACTATAGTCCATTTGTTTAGGTACTTAACTAAATGTAAACAATCTTGAGATATCTATTTAATGAAATAAACATTATAAAATGATTTTTACTTACTTTCAAATACAAAACACAAATACTTAGCTTCATATGAAATTGCATGCCTATTTTTATACCTGTTGATTTGTAAAGCACGTGTTTCAATAAAAAGATGTATCAAGATTGTGCGTATTTAGTTAAATACCTAAACAAATATACTATAATGCTTACAAGTTTCACGGCAATGGAATGCGCTGCCGTTATCGATATTTCCTGAAAAGTACAATTCAAAGCTATTCAAGGGTAGAGTGAATATGCATTTTAAAGGGTAATAATAAAAACCCTGAAAAGTAAATTATAAATCAGCTCATTCAAAATACGAATATTACTACGTTGTTTACTAAGCTAGTGATAACTTTTATGCAAATAAAAATTCGGAAACAACTGAAAGAAATACTGAAAGTTCCAAAAAGTCTTGCTGATATAATACTATTCTACAAAATTAGTTTTGGTGTGTACATTTTACTGACACCTATTGATAGCCATTTATATCGTAAATCACATATTATAAATTAAAAAGCGACTTCATAGAATATTTTATAAACTTTGATGGTTGTTTAAACTATTCCATAAGCGACAACAGTAGTTATCATTTGGAATTATTATTATTTTTTCGTAGACTTGTGATTTGAACAAGTTTTGCATTTTTTTTTACTATCCAGTAACGGGAAAAAGTTGTGTTCAGGTACACGCCTGTCCATAACAGTTGCAGAGCCACTCTAAGCTTTAAATCGCAAAGATTTGAGGGCACTGCCACTGCGCCCGACACTTTGAGACATAAGTTGACAAGTCCCATATGCCTGTAATTTGTTTGCTGATTATGATTTACTTTGTTGGTATATTCTGTGTTTAGTTTGCAGTTACAATTTAATTAGTTGTTCAGAACCTTAATTATTTTCCTTTTTAGTCAAACGCGTATTGGTCACTTTCGGTCACATCGCTCAACATCAGATGATGTTGTTTGTGCACAAAAACACTAAATATTGTAGCCAAGCGTGTGCCTAATGTAATGTATTTTAAACATATGTACGAATACTGTGGAATTTGATTTTTCTAAGGCTGGTAACACTTTATCAAATGTCAATGTCACATGTCATTGGAACAGCTGTTGATATACTATCATGTAAAATCGAGTGCCGGTACCATTATCAGTCCGAATGGTCCGAATTTAGTGTGATTTCTAGCTTAATCCTGAATGTATGTCTATTATTTATCTTTAAAGCAGTGATTTTTACAAATCGATGATCGTCATTACGTAATTTGAATCTTTTAGTAGAGTTATTTTTAGTATAGTTTTTGATATTTGTTTCTAACATGGAAACTACTGTTAAAGTTGAAAGTTATAATCGAAAAAGACCGCTTACCGGGGTAAGTATTGACTTATTGTCGTTGTGGGATAGTCAAGGACGTCTTTACATAACATTTGAATGGAATTTACTGAGTGCTGGCAAAAGATATACTCTTTTTTGGGTTAGAAATTGGTTTCTTAGTAACAGTGCAGGCTCTACTGAGAGACATTCTTTTTTTAATGTATTAAATATTAAGTCTAGCTTCAGAATGTCTGAATTGAGAAGGCCTTGGTACACATTGCCATAAAACTAAGTAATCTACATCGGTTTTTATATCAAAGTCACAGTTAAGTACTATATGTAAGTATTTTTTGTGTATAAAAACTTAGTTTTGTAAATCGTGCTACAGAATAGTGTTTTTATCTTTCCAAGGCTAACATGGGAGTGGCTCGGAGATTAAGGGTACACAATCGTAAATTATTATTCTATATTCCTTGATTCGTTTTCCCTTTTCTATCGGATATTAGTTGGTAAATGCCTGTCATTTAGTACAAAGGTCATATTATCTACATATACTGTGCAGCAAACAATCGTAGTTACTTTTGGCATTTTAGGAGGAATAAAGTTCCAAAACTGCACTATTCATTGCAGTACGTTTTTATTTTTAAATTCTAATTATGAATTGATGAGATCAGTGTTATACACTGTAATATTGTAAAAATACAAATAATAGATAATCAAGCAAAATTGATCCAAAATAAATAAAATAAAAAAATGATAAAAATAATTAGACATTAATATCGTGATGTAAGTGACAGGTGTGACAAAATCACAGTGACAGAAATGTAATGCTCTCCCCATGCAAATAATCAAGGGTACTAAGGTAGATTTTCTTTCAGCCATCTGTCCCACTGTGATGGAAGCAGTGATTTGCTAGTTTAGTTACCTAATCAAATATGATTAATAAGACAACTCAACAGTCTTATGCTTTGATAGTAAACACTTAGATAGCGCGTTTCAACTCAACTCGACGCTAATGCCATCTATTGGTGTCGCGCCGTACTAAACTTCAGTAGTGGCTTAGGATTTGTTTGAATTTTAATATGTTTATTCACCTGTAATGTTAGTCTCATTGTTCAAGGGGTGGGGACTGGTGACTTGTAATATGGGTGAAATGCCTAGCATCAAGCACCAGCTCGCACAATATACTTCTCCAAGGTTTATACTGTTTTGTATTTTGTGGTAAGAAAAAAACATATTTAAATATTTTATTGAATTGATATCAATATCTTTTATGTGAAATTACTCCACTAGTTTGTTATAATTACACAAATTTGTTATAATAATGCAAAGATAGAAAACTTAGAAAAAATTCCTTAGATCCTTGCCGGATTCGAACCGACGTCTTCTAGCATACTGTGTCAGACGCTATACCAACTAAGCCACGGAACAAACCAGCGGACCTCACGATTTTTTCTGTGTTTGTTGTCGTATCTTTGCATTTGGTTTTTTCAATGACTTTTTTAGCCGTAGCGCCATCCATGAGAAATTGAAAGTATTTCGTCACCCAGTTAGATATTTTTACTATATTTTTATTGCTAAGAACAAGTTAATATAAAACAAAATAGTATCAACAAAAACTCTCAATACAAAATACTGTCTACAAAACACTATATCCAATAAAACAATTAAATTCAAGATTTCTTTAATAGAAATTCCTGTAAGGTGGAAAGATTCATCATAACTAAATAAATTGATAATAAATTGGTGGTAAATATGTTTCATACAACCCATAACTGCAGTTACTACTGCTATAATTTATATATTTATTTGCAAAATTTACAGCTTTTAAATTTGATTTATAATCATCAATTTACAAACTTATATAGCCAATTACAAAGGTTGTTAGATAACAATTTATTTTTAAAGTTACATAAAACCTATTCTAATCTAAACTTAGTATTTAAAATAGAGATAATATACGGGGTGTAACCGTTGAGTGTGCCCAGGCGATTATTCCATAAATAGGAGATATAAAAAAACCTGTAAACTGATATCGACAGTACGTTACGTAATGAGTAGTTATGGTAGCAGTAGGTCTCCTTGTGAAAGAGTTCGTCCAGGGAAGTACTGCCACCTTACCTATTTCTGCCGCCAAGCAGTAATGTGAGCATTACGAGTACTTACTTGTTAGTAATTAACCGACTTCAAAAAGAAGGAAGTTTTCAATTCGACTGTATTTTTTTATATGTACTTGTATATGTAACCGATTTTGGTGATTCCTTTTTTTTTATTGGAAAGAGGGTACCTCCGTATTGGTCCCATTTAAATTTAAATAAAATATTTCCGCCTCTAGGAGATGAATTCGGTTCGCGCACTTTCCAGTAGCCGATTTCTATAAGACTTGGCAAATAGACGTAATTCCACGAACTTTTGAGGTCGGTTTTTAATATATTTTATCCAACTTGAGTCGAATGATTGTATTTGGATTCGACTTAAGCGTATGACTTGACCATTCGAATGATTCGTATTAGCAAGATTCAAAGTCGGGTATCGCTAGGTAAGGACGCTGGTGAAATTACAGGGACATGGGACTTGTTAACTTATGTCGCTGGGTGACAGGCGCAGTGGCAGTCCCTAAGATCTTTGCGATTTAAAGCTTTTAGTGGCCTTGCAACTGCTGTGGACAGGCGTGTCGCTTAACACCAGGTGCACCACTTGCTCGTCCTGTCACTTGGTATTATAGAAAAGGAGTATACTTCTAATATAGTTCTAATATAGGTACATGTTTAGTAATTTTTAAGTGATAATGCATATTTGAATTTTTATTAGGGTAGTTAATAGTTTTAATTAAAGTATAAAACTGTTCATTTAGTGTAGTATAATATAGTCAAATTCAAATAATCATTTATTTCATAGGTAAAATGTTTACTGCTCGTTCACTACGCTGACCGCCCTGAGAAGAACAAGCAAGAAACCCTAGGGATTGCTCTTTTCAAATAAACTTACATGCTATGGAATACATTTTGAATCGTATTTGTATGGAATCTAGACTCACGTTGTCTTTGCATACACCTTTATCTAACACGTAGTCTACAATTTTGTAATATGACTTTTCAATTAAAATACTTTTAGTGTAAGTTTTAAACTTAGGAAACAGTTCAGTATATATAAAATTAATAATTAGATTGCAATGCTCTAACAGGGTCCATGTATATATGAGATACCATTCTCTGTACTCATGATGCAATAAATAAATAAACAGAAATATGTAAAATTTAACGGTTAATAAATATATTTACTGTCACATACGTAAGGAGGTTTTAGTTTCTGGTTGAAACCAGATGAATCTAACGACAAACTTCTTTAAGAAAGTTTTTTTGATCATCAACTGACGGGACGAACACGTAGTCCGCCCTCTGATAAGCATCACGCCTACCTGACTGTCACAGTGCCATGCAGAGAACTTTAAAATAGAAAGACCTGAGAGGTACTGCTCCTGCGTCCGTCACCTTGACACATAAGTCCCATGTGCCTGTAATATCACCAGCACCCTTACCCTTCAAAACCGGAACGCAGTAATGCTCACATTACTGCTTAGCGACAAAAATAGGAATGATGGCAGTATCTACTTCCCCGGATGAACTCTTTCACAAGAAGCTGCTCAAATATTTTGTATGCCCGTAAAAATATACAAATTTCATTTAGAAATAAGATTTTCATAAAACTAACCTTAAACTAAGTCCAAACTCATGGTACCACGATTTCGTTTAGCTAAAGTAAACGGTTCTTTATGTGGAACTGTATAGGTACGTTTTATAATAACATTCCGGAGCATATTCTGTGGCTCTAGTGAAAAGGGGTACAAGTCAAAAAAGCCAATTTTACAAGGAAACGCGAAAAACACTTAACGCTTAATATCATAATTATTAATACCAAGATCGTGCCAGACGCTATGCCAACTAAGCCACGGGACGATCCAGCGGACCTCACGAATTCTTCTATGAGCTTGTTGTCGGATCTTTGCATTTGATTTTCAACGACTTTTTAGCCGTAGCGCCATCTATGAGAAATCTATGAAAGTATTTCGTCACCCAGTTAGATACCTTTACAGCTACCAGCCCTGGCTAGAGATATCGCTATTACCTCAAATTAATTATTTTTTGTATTTGAATGCTTAATATCATATTAAACTTTAACTTTAAAGTTGGCTTTTTTGACTTGTACCCCTTTTCACTTGAGCCACAGATTATCCTTTCCTAAGTTTGAAACTTACATTAAAAGTTTTTAATTGAAATACATATTACAAAATTGAAGGCGACATGGGTGTGGATTCCAAACAAAATTTGATTCAAAGTGTATTCCATGTTTATTTGAAAAGAGCTTGCTCGTTCTTCTCAAGGAAGTCAACACAATGAATGAGCAGTAGCTTAAAAAATGATGTTTTCAAGTGTAAATTTATTTTACCTCATATCAAGACGGGACGAACAAGTCGAGCGCCTGATGGTAAGCTACACGCCTGTCCATAACAGTTGCAGTGCCACTCAACGCTTTAAATCGCAAAGATCTGAAGGGCACTGCCACTGCGCCAGTCATCCTGAGACATAAGTTGACAAGTCTCATGTGCCTCTAATTTCACCAGCACCCTTATCCTTCTAACAAGGAACGCAGTAATGCTAACATTACTGCTTGGCGGCAGAAATAGGTAAGGTGGCAGTACTTCCCTCGACGAACTCTTTCACAAGGAGCTCTATTCCTGCTAATGATTTTTCAACGTTGCGTACCGCCATTAAAAATAGCTACAATGCTTGGTATACGATGTTTTTTTTTAATTACATTTAGTATAAGTAACAATTAATTCCGTTACAAAAGTTTTCCAATATTTACGTATTTCTTATCTATCTAGCATACGGCTCATGATTTCATAATAAATATAACTTTATATAATAGGTACTGCGACAAAATGTTATAGGTATATGCCGCGACAAGGATTCGAACCGTCTCCCTCTCAATTGAAAGCGACCACCGCAAAAGATGCCACTGTTCTACGCAGTTCTGGCGTATATTAATAATGCGTCAGTGAATCGATAAGGAATTTTTTAAAGAACATCGGACTTATCTTGTGACCAATAAAATTATAAATGTGACTTTACACGCATTCTTTTTTACAATGCAATAAAATTACGAATGAAAAACAGGCATTCATTATCTTTATTTAATTGACTGAATTTAGATAAATCCAGATCCGTTTTCTGGGATTAAATTTAAAAAACATTATGACCCTTGCGGGAAACACGTGCGCGGCGGTGGGACCCTTATGAGTTGATATATTTACAAGAACCATCGACCAGAGTAGGCTTTTGTAGTACATTATTTTAATAGTAAAGAAAAGTTTTCATTACTTTGATGTGTTCCGCCTGCGCGTGCGTCTGCAATTATGGTATATTATCATCCTTTTGCAATTAACCTACTCAGGAGTCGTTTACGTGTATTAGACTGAGGCAATCTAGTGGTGACTATTACCCTTGATCTTATCGTATATTATTGCATAAAATATTTTGTTTTTAATTACGTTAAACAAAGACAATGTCATTGTCTTCTGAGGACATTGTTGTCTATATTTTTTATCATTCCATCTCTTTCTATTTTTATTGCTTCAATAAAAATAGTAAGATATACAATGTGTCAGGTGTAAACTATATTATAGGTCATAAATACAATATCTTTTTAATCTTAGGTTTTTGAGCTTACATCGCACAGTCGACTTTTAACATTCTGTGTTAAAAGTTCTGTTTTAACTTTAACTTTTATGTTTATACTAACATTGCACGGTTTAAATATACGTCTAATTCCTAGGCGCGGGTTTCTTTTTGAACAACAGTTTTTAATTCTTTTAGTGGAATAATAGTTGAATAAAAAAAAAACAACAGAATCATGGGTTTTATACTCGTAGAAGGAGAAACAACACTAGTTAAAAGAAAAAGTAAATTTTCTAAGGTAAGTCTTTTCAATTCACAAATTCTGGTCTAAAATTTAAATAAATCTTCATTAAAATAGAATTTGAAATTAATATATGGGATTATTTATAAAATAATATATATTAATTTTAACATATTATAACTAATATCACAACATCGAATATTACTTTCGTACAAAAATGAGAACATTTAAATAGATCGCTCTAAATATTTTTTTTTTTAATAAATAAATACGTTTCATTCCGAATGCATGAGTAAAACTCCCATGAGTCTCACTCCAATACTTTTGGAGAAAACCGCGACCAAAGTTTATGTCCCGTATGTTGTATTTTCTCAAAATAAAATTCTATTGACCAAATCGTTGCACCTAAGTAATTCGTTAGATTGTTTTTGAAAGGCCTTACTTGTTAGATTGTTTTTGAAACGCCTTACTTAGGCATATTACAAACGGTTTTTGGCAGCGCTGGCACATATAGGCTGCGAGTAAATCGCCAATTAGTAATTTTTTTACTTTAAAATTTGCTATTTGCTTTAAAACCTAGCTGCATATAAATACTAATTCCACAAGAAAATCAAGTACTAATTCCGCAGAATTTCCGAAATAATAATTTTTGAAGTTTTTCGGGACATTGAAGTTTTCGGGACATAGCTAGATTTTGAAGCTATGATATTTGAGTATAGCTAGACAGGCTCATCTAATGTAGTTTAACGAAGGCTTTTTATTGATTTAGGATATTCCACATATAAAATAATACACATTAAATAGTGAACCATACTAAGGAACGTCACAGCAAGCTATAGCAACAATTTGAGACAAAATATATAAAATTTACGTTAGTAATATATTTCTGGGAGGTTGTTATTATTTTTTAAATAACCCTGTGTACGTAGTAAAGATTAATTTAGTTAATCTTGTCTGTTAAACCGAAACTACTTTTATTGGATAATTAATATGGAACTTCTTTCTGAGAATTTTGTATTTAATTTATTTTGTTTTATATTAATGTCCATTATGACATTGATACATGAAATTATATATTCTATTCTGTTTTTCACAAGAATTCAACTCAGGAATTCATTTCAACTGTACGCCACGCCACTTACCAAAAAAACTGTTAAAGTCTAACACGGTTGTCTGTAACATGTACTGAAATGAATCTAAAAGTATTTTTATCATTCAAACGCTCATTCGTTCATTTTACAATGGTGCAAACTCCGAGAACAAGAGACCACTATTTCATGATTAAGTTAAACATTTAACTTGCAAACCGACTTGCAAGACATTTCATTAATTATATTTATGTTACTGCAAAACTCGACTTGAATAATTATAACTTCTTTTTATCGTATTGATGGCATACACTATAATGCTTGCTATCTTGGTGAAAGGATTTACCAATCGACTTAAGGTACTCGCCAATTGTACCCCAGGGTGTGCCAGACGTACAGGAAAGGGATGGTATGTACGTCGTGCAAGGAGGCTCCTTTCGTGCACCCTCATAGCTTCTAATGTTTTTTTAAGAATGTTTGGAACCATCGAATATAAAACCAGAAACAGAGACGAAATGTCATTTAAGTTTAGTTTGAAAACTATTCTGCCAAATCATTACGGTGACAACTGCGCTCCGATTGGCCAGCCCGAATTCGAAACAATTGACGGGTGTCGTCAATTGTTTCACTTCAAATCGACCACTTTAACTTGAGCTTTGCTATAATGGACGAAAATTGAAAAATTACATATTTAATATTTAATTATCGATGAAATGTGATTCCGGTTGTTTTGTAATTAGATGTTTTGCTGTTTTTCCCACACCACCGAATGGAACAGCCCTCTTTGTTAGATATATTGTCTTTAATACAATAAATACAGAATATTTTTGGACCACCACACTCTGATTGATGATCCACCGAAGACGAGTGAAGACTAGGCGTATGTATGTATTTAAAAATAACAAAGGAAAAATTCACCAAGACTTGGCTGTATGGTTTCAAACTTTTGCCTTTTCCTTTATAGAAATAATTACATAAAAAAACAAGATAATAGTCGTCGTCAGCTATCTTAGAGGGTGGATAAAAGAAATTCCATAGTCAAAGAGTTATACACCAGGCGACGTTTAGCAGCGATGCAAACGCGTGTTCGTGAAACGCATGACTGCGTCGATGCATTCGCCTACAAATCCCAACTGTAGCAATCGCGCGTTAGTGTCGGTGCAGTCGCGCGCGTGTGTATAGGTAGACAATTAGCGACTGCATCGCTACAAGAAATCGCCGTGTGTAACCGCTCTTAGAGGATGGAAAAATATCCATAGTCAGCGCCAGAGGGTTGACAGATATCTGTTCTTAAATCTGTCATCTGCCGCTGGCCAGTTAACCCGTGACCATGGGCCGTGTTACCGTTCCAACATATTGGGAAAATAAAAGGAACTTATACCGTGGTAACAAACGTGTAATTAGTGATAATCATATACCCCTATACATAGTTTGGTACATGTTGTTCTAGAACAGACGGGACGAACAAGTTATGCTCGTGCGTTTGGTGGTAAGCGACACGCTTGTCCATAACAGTTGCAGTGCCGCTTAGAGGTTTAAATTTGCAAAGATCTTCCGAGCATTGTACTGCGCCCGTTACCCTGAGACAGAAGTTGATAAGTCCCATATGCCTGTAATTTCACCAGCACCCTTACGGCGTGTGTACACGCTAAGAAATTTGTCGTGTCTGCAAAAGAAAAATCGAGAATGGCCTTGTACACGACAAGAATTTTGTCGGATCTAGCCACGAAAATATTTCGTGTCTGTTGCAGACAAGGAAATGATGACTATGTACACGGTACGAATTCTTTCGGGCGGACGTGTGTAGGGTAAACGTGTCAGTGGATTTCCAGGCAGCTGTCGTTATACTACCGACTGTGTGAAGAAATATGTTGACTACTAATAAAAAAAAACAATTGCTGTGAACGAAAATGTTATGGTTAATCAAATATGTTCACCTATTTACAAGTGTACTTACAGAAGAATGTTAAGTTTATCAACTAACATCCGTTGTATTGTCAACCGATTTATAAATTCGCTCATGGAGATGTATTTAAAGGAACGCTAGGAAAAGGTTGAATTATGATAACAATGTTGTTGTGACTATCTACCCTCCTTTATTTTTAAATGTTAGTGCATTTTATCCTGCCTAGTAAATTTTCTGTAACTATTTTTGTTCTTTATTGAGACTGAAGTTGGCTGTTAACATGTCCCATGTGTCTGTGTCACCAGCACCGGAGCACAGTAATGTCTCATTACTGCGTGGCGGCAGAATTAGGGAATTAGGCTTCCCTGGTGAACTCTAACACAAGGAGCTCTACTACTATTAAAATTGTTGAAGTAAATGGAGTATACCGTTGTATTGAAAGTACTAATCCAAAACTAAATTGACATCCCGGCTGATAGTCGCTGTAAATATCTTCCGGACATGTTGGATTCACGGAAGCGTACAGAGCGGACGTGTTGTTAGTATATCTCTCACTCGTAACGCGTAAACAATAAATCAACTATTTACCTGCACAGCATAGGGTACAAACTACGCTTCTCCACTGAGTAACCAGTAGCAGCACCTCCTCGAGTAAAAGAGACGGGCTCTTATTTTAGAACTCAATCGCGCAACAATTTAAACAACATCTTGTAAGTAAACTGTCACCTTATATCAATATGAGCGTTCAACATTCTCCTATTGGAAGTGGCTTAAATATTGAACGAAGTGATTCTTACCCAGATATAGCTTGCAAAAGCACAACTTGCGATTTTACTGAAAAAGCACCGATAACCTTTCGCAATAAACGAAAGCTAGCAGAGAATGACGAAATTAAGTCAGATATTGCGTAATTAAATCTGAATTCACTGAAATGAGAAAGCAGATGTTATCGATGCAAAATCAAATGAGCGAATTGATGGTATGCCTTACCTCAAATAATAACATGCATATCGAAAATTTTAACAACTTAAGCAAAGATATATCAGTTATAAAGGAACAAGTTAACAACATAAAATCAACTACAGAAAAACTAACTTCTGAACAAGATAATTTGAAGAAAGAAATAACAAGCATACATGATTTTAGAAATAGAGTCGATACAGTCTACACTTAAGCAAATAAATTTAGTCTCGAAATGTTCATCATCCACTTTTCTACAGACTCAGGAAGAAATAGTTACTGAGATTAGCGAACGTAACGTGAGATGCAAGAACATAATTATATCAGGTATAGCTGAACTAGTTTCCACCTTCAAGATAGACGGGAACAAGATAAAACTGAACTCTTTAGAATACTAAGAAAAATTTTTTCTGGTTGTCCTGAACTGGAAAGAATTATCCACCTGGGAAAGTACCAACCTGATAAAAAACGATTATTAAAGTGTGCTTCACTTCTCAAGAAACGGCTCTGCATATACTAAAGAAAAAGAGACTAATGAAACAGAATGACATAAAGATCTTCTCAGATAAAACATCTCAACAACAAGCATAAATAAAGGTACTTAAAGAGGAACTTGATAATCGCACCAGTAATTGTGAAAAAATCTCTGTATAAAATATGTTAAGGGTGTGCCTAAAGTAGTTACTGCGACTCCAAAAAACTCTAACCCCTAGGTGTGCCGAACATCAACAAGAAAAATTATAAATGTAATTCATATGAAGTAATCAGTGATTATAGTAATATTAAACCAAACAAAAAGTCTCTTAAATGTCTATATGCCAACACTCGAAGTATTTTCAAGTCTGGTAATTTTGATGAACTAACATGTATAATTCAGTCTTTTAACAGTATTATTCATATAGTTATATTATCAGAAACATGGATAAGTTCTGATGATGAAGCCAAGAGACTGTACTTACCAGGATACACTCATTACTACAACTATAGACAATACACTAAGGGAGAAGGAGTCTCAATATTTGCACACAACAATCTTACACATAGCTTAATTGAAGAACAGTCTGTAAACGACAATCCCTATTTTTGGATACACATAGACAAATTTGACTTAGACATAGGTGCAATCTACAAACCTGGGCGAACAAATAACAATGATTTTCTAAACTATTAATCGACACAGCTAGAAAAAAGGAAAAGAGCTATAATATGTGGAGATTTTAATTTTGATTTATTTAGTTCAGATAAAACGGTTTAAAGTTACAAGGAGACAATTAGAGAGTGTGGTTACTACATAATTAACAAAATAAAAAAACGCTACAATACCCGTGCAACAGATACTACTAGTACTATACTAGACCATGTATGTTCAAACATAAAACGGAATCCGTTTCATATGGCCATAATAGAATCAAGAATGTCAGATCATAAGCAGATTTATTTTGAAGTAAAGAATTACAAAGCTGAACCAGTAAAGACCATGAAGTACGATGCCATAGACTACGAAATACTTTATAATACATATGAAACAATAAAAAATAAAGACTATAAATATAATACCCTAGAACAAAATCTAATATCCAGCATTAACACAAGCAAAATTACCAAAATAAAAAGAAATCCTCCGGAACAAGACTGGAAAAAGAAAGAAATATTAGATGCAATAAGGAGTAGAAACGAAATGTGCCAAAACCCAAAAGACGAAAAGATAAAACAAGATTATTTAACGAAAAGAAAAAGCGTGGTGGATATAATCCAAAAATCGAAAGTTGAATACTATTACAAGGCTTTCGAAAATTGTAAAAACAAACCTAATAAAATGTGGTCACATATAAATACCCTCTCCCGTAACAAAGTAAAGGAGACCGCTGTTCTACCCAAATTACAAATTGGTACAGATGTAATCACTGATGAAAGAGAAATCTGCGAATGTTTCAATCATGTTTCAATGATTACTTTTCGAATATAGGAAAAGTCTTAGCAAATGAAATAACAAAGAAGTATCACACAAGAATAAGTCCGGTACCTGAATCTCACGCACAGAAACTATCACACTTATCACCAGCAACCACAGATGAAGTTTTAAAAATTTGTAATCATTTGAATAGTAACACGTCCTCAGGTGTTGACGGCATAAGCACTAAAGCAATTAAATGTGTTAAAAAATTGCTCACTGAAGACTTAACAAAATGAGCGAGCAATTTTTACGTACGTTAAATACGTTTTACGTTATCAGGGAATATTCCTTGATAACGTAAAACTTGCTAAAGTCAGTCCTATTTTTAAGTCGGGAAATAGAACCAATCCCGGAAACGATCGCCCAATATCAGTTCTGCATGTTCTATCAAAAATTTTCGAAAAGACCCTGTACAATAGGGTTGAAAAATATTTAAACGCAATTAATTTCATCTACAGTAAACAATATGGTTTCAGGCCAAAGTCGAACACTCTCTCACCAACAATAGATCTTATCACTAAGTTAAAATCTAATCTGGATAAGAAAAATATTGCATTGGGTATATTCATAGATCTAAAAAAGGCCTTTGTACTGTAAGTCACGATATATTATTGGAGAAAGTAAATAACATTGGCATAAATGGAACAGTTTATAACATGATACAATCATACTTATCGAATCGTAAACCGATTTTAAAAATAGGAAATCAAAGTCAACCTAAAACCATTACTTACGGCGTCCCCCAAGGGTCTGTTATGGGACCATTATTATTTTTAATATACATGAAATTGGTCTTAAAGGTGACGTCACTCTATATGCTGATGACACATGTTTATTTTACTTTGGAAGTTCTATAGAAACTATTGTTGCTGAAGCGCAGAGTGATCTTAAATTACTTAATGCGTGGTTTCAGTATAATCTTCTAACTATTAACGTCGCTAAAACAAATTATGTAATTTTCAAACTAGAAACAAAAGAATTTCGGATCATGAACCATTAACTTTAAATAACTAAAAAATAAACAAAATCGATTGTGAGAAATACTTCGGACTCATTGTTGATAGCAAACTGACGTGGAGGCCGCATATTGAAAAGATTAAATCTAAACTATCGTCTCTTACTGGAGCCATAAGAGGTGTTACCCGATGTCTTCCACACAGGGTGCGTTATTTTGTGTACAATTCTTTGGGGCTCAGCGGCTAAAACAAATCTAAATTTAATACAACGAGCACAAACCAAACTAATAAAGGTACTCTTTCAATACAATTACCTCACACCTACTAAGTATATATACGAAAAAACAAAAATTTTAAGTGTTAGCCAAACATACATTTACTATACTTGCTTATTGATACGTAAAATTTTAATTAGAAATATGCACACTCAAATAAGTTTCACAAAAAAGAAACAAATACAAAAAATGCAAATGATTTCGTACTGCGGCCATCAAGAACAAATTATGGTAAAAGAAATATCTTATATGAGGGAGCGCAACTATATGATTAATATTTTTAATAACTTTTAAAATTTAATAACTTCCCAAAGATATTAACAAAACACAATCCCTAATAACATTTAAAAAACTTCTGAAATATTACTTATTATTAAGGGTAGCAAATATATGGGGAATGAAGAATACTTACATAAAAAAAAATAAAAAAAATAAAAGTATTTATTTATTAAAATATAAATAAAATAAAATTAAATTAAATTAAAAACAAATAAATAAATTACTAGCACTAATAAAAGTAAACATACCACCTGTACTGATATACATTTTTTATTATTTGTTGTCTTTGGTAAAAGTCTAAAAGAAATAAAATTTTAATTAATATACTGAGCCACATCTAGTATAAGCAGTGGGCGTAGTCTGTTAGTACACATCCATGGTTGCGCTTATAGTTATCACTTGAGATCGTGTTGTCGGTTATTATATTAGAATGCGGGTAAAACTTTATTATTTTATAGTTGAACTACCGTCCTTGTACACTTTCTAAAGAAAAATAAAATTGTAATAATATTTTTCTCTGTGTTCTCATGTAAGTGAGTTTCTTAGTGAGAATAAATGTCTTAATCCACGCATAAAACGTTTGTTTCTCAGAATGTCTTTCGCAAAATGTATCCTTCCTGGCTGTTGACTAAGAAACCAAAGGGATTTACTGTTAATACAGCTTTTATAAACCGAGAATATTCAGCTTGATCCGTTGTTTTGCCATTGCTAGTACTTTTGTTTAGGCACATCTATGCCGTTTTTAGTATTTATAGCTACTTCTTTGAAATTATTATGCTATTTAAAAATGTAGAGCTATGTAGTTTGTAAACAATACCTCAATTCCGAATGGTAATTTTGAATAGCTTAGAGGTCAATAACACTTAATAACACTTATGTTTCCAGAGCCACGTATACAGTGGGGTGCCGACGGTCGAGTACGATGAAAAGCGTGATGAAAAGCCCTGGCAGCGGGTTAATACATATATATAATTTTATATTTTCATGTATATTTATTATTCCATTAACTTTGCCTTCTAAATCTTCAATGCGACGAAGTTAATTAATGAAGGTATTCACACGAGCTTCATTACAACTTCCGTCATTAGAACTGTATATTTTGATAATGAAAGCCATGGGAGTGATCCGTTTGGCCTTTTCAGCATTGTCAACGGTAATTGTTAACAAATGTCCATTTGGCCCAACTACAGTTTTTAGCTCTTTCTCTCTATCTATGTTATATTACGAATTGGTATTTAACCGATTTGTAGACAAGATATTTTGCATCTCCAATGTAGTCGTAATGTAGCTCGTTTGACTACGCATTTAGATTGAAAGCGAGTTGAGAGTAAAAGTGGTGTAACCCTTAACATTCACAGAACCCATAGACCTGTAGCAGTCGCCAAATGAATAATTATATTGTGATTGGGAAACTCATTTATTTGATTCGATACTTGCGTCTTTATGCTATCTAACGCTATTTCATAATTTCTTTACTTGCACCAAGATGTGCCTGAAATTCAGAAGACAATTTGACATGCCACGTCTGGTGGCTGCTGTTGACTGGTGATGGTGTTGAACCAGTATGTTAACGTTACTCGCAATTTGGCGAAGATCTATCATACATTAGCAATCATAATTATTGTTATCGATAGTAGTCCTTTTTTTTATACATCTTAAGACTTGATTTGTATCTGAAGATTTGACAATTAGTTTTTTTATAAATTGGTTGAACTGGCTGAATTATCCCCTTTGAAACCTTTAAAACTTTTGCTATACTTTTGGTTCTGTGTAATGCAAGGCTAAATAACATTTTTAATAAATGGAGTTTTATTATTAAAAATACACCACCTTTTCTCTCAGTACTTGCAACATACATTAATACTTTCTTATATCACAATATAATGTCTACTAATTCCATCTTGCATTTCGCCTCATGTTGAATTCATTTAATCTTCACATTTTTGGATTAGATATAATCATGGGCTTGTAGTGTTTTATCTGCAACATAAATTTTGCAATATTCATTCGTAAGCTGTAAATAAGTAAATAGATAAATTGTTTGCATATTTTTACTGCACGTTAAATACAGAAGTATGTATCTGTATGCTTAGCGTTATTTCAAATAGTCAAAACCAGTAGTAGAGTACCGAAGCTGTTCTCTTGTTAAATATGATGCATCTATGTCATTGGTGCGCGGTTATGCTCACACATCTAAAAATATCTCGCACGAGTACAGAAATTCTTTTGCTGATCCAATAAACGCGAAATCGGCTTAACACGGCCAGAATAAGCTTCAGGTATGATTTTTTTAAATTTAATTTTTGTACAAAAATAAGTGCACTCCGTTTCACCTGATGGAAAGTGGCGATGAGGTCGACGCACACCTAAATAATGCCTATTCACTCTCGCCTTGAAAAGGTCAAAGTTATAGCTTTCGGGGAATACGTCCGTATGCAGGGAATTCCAGTCCCTAGCCGCTCGCCATATAAATGTGGAAGCGAAACGCCTCGTGCGAATTCTGGGAATATCCACAACATCCCTATGTTGTGGATATTCCCAGAATTGAACCCCAAACAGAATGGAACCCCAGCCTGCGTCTAGTCCCCCGAAGATGGAAAGGAAAATTCCATCACACACTCAGTGACATATCCTGTAGAATATCGATAAGCAGGCAACTTTATTTTCTTCTTTTTTTTCTTCAACTTTACTTTATTTTCCACGCAATAAGAGTGAAAAGGACAATGCGTGTTTCGTGTCCGCTAGGACCGCCGACGCGAAAAGCACAACAACTTTTTCGTTCATATTACGAGGATAATAAAAGTTTTTCTGAACGGTTTAAGCGATTCCGCCTCGGTAAGTGTTGGTGCTGTTATAGCAGCTGTGAGCTTTGGTCGCCTCGAATTCATAGCCATAACTCTCTTAAGGTCATTTTTATTGAGAGTCAATTCGACAGCTTGATGATAACAAATCTATTGTCTTTCTTATCGTGCTAAGCTTATTTACAGTTGTTATATGTACTAATATTGCAAAATATATCAACAGAGATATATACGTTTTTACTTATCTATAACTTAGTCTATGTTTATCTACATATTTTAATTGTAAAAAGCTTATGATCCGTTGGAGGTCGATAAGAGATATTGCAAATGCAATTTTAATCCTATTTTAATACTGTACTTTGTGCTTTTACTTTAAGGCATGAGTAGACTTAAATGTTATGGCAAAATTTATAATATAATTAGTTATATATTATCATTATCAATTAATATGTTAGAAATGAAGAACTGAAAAAAGAAACAAACTTTTTCTTTTTTTTTAGTAAATCTGTCGAATAGAGTCAATCGAAAATAAATACGCACTTGAATCCATGTACATTTAAGTCTACCTACATTTGAAAAGTTAAAAAAGTCTCTATCAACAAGCAATACTTTTAGGATAAAATACTTTAGTAAATATAAGTAGGTAACACAAACATTTAAGTGAAAAGGCAAAAAAATTATTACCTTTTGTATTATACATTATTGTATTTGGTATCTTCTATTAAAATTATCGTGTATTTGGTGTCCTGTATTAAAATTATCGTGTATTTGGTATCCTATATTAAATTTATTGTGTATTATTCTAGGTGATATACGAAGTAACTAGGAAAGGCACTCATTTGTATGAGCCTGTTAAGTCAGTGAGTAAAATTTGAATAAGTGGAAAAATTGTGGGGTTTTATGTCGTATTGTCTTTTTAGGGATATTTATAAACATATTGGAAATGCCCGATATTAAGACAGCTTTATATTATCTTTAATGGGAATTTAGACATTTGAATGTGATAGATTTTTAATTTACTATTTGTCTTGTTATACTTTAATATATGCATTTGTGTTGTTGCAGCAATATTATAAAATTATCTGCTTTAAAATATAAAACGTCTGTGGTTTAGCGAATCAACATGCGTAGTACATAAAGAGGTCATGGATTGAATTCCCGATTGAACCAATTCAGGAAACTTAATAGATTCGAGTGTGTAGGTACTGAATAGTTGTTTCTTGATTGTCGGGCACATTTTTAAAAACCCTTAATCTTTTTGTCAAAAAGCGTATTTCACATTACAACTTCGACATACAACGTGAATGATAAATGTGTATGGAAAATATTTCAGAATAACGTGGGTAACATAGGAAATAAAATATCCATATCATACAATTTTCTGCGTGTACTTCTGTTTGACTATCTTATCATTTTTTATGGTATTCCTAGAACACGTTTGAATTCCGTTGCATTAGATTACGAAAGGTAATCGATAAACCTTGACTCATATAAAATAGTTCCTGTATTAGATATGATTATTAGAATCTAACGTAGTCACAAATAAGAAGAATTATGATTTTTTCGTTTTAAAGTCGTGCTACACCTACCTGCACATTTAGGGTAACAAAAAAGGAATATAAAACGGTAACGTTTGTATTTATATAATAATTACACTTTTTTTAATGTTAAGTGACGGGACGAACAAGTCTTGCATCTGATGATAAGCTACACGCCTGTCCATAACAGTTGCAGTGCCACTCAGAGCTTTAAATCGCAAAGATCTGAGGGGCACTGCCACTGCGCTCGTCACCCTGAGACATCAGTTGACAAGTCCCATGTGCCTGTGATTTCGCCAGCACCCGGAACACAGTAATTCTGACATTACTGCTTGGCGGCAGAAGTAGGCAAGGTGGCAGTACTACCCTGGGCGAACTCTTTCACAAGGAGTTCTACTGGTACTAAATAATACATAAAGTAGCTATTAAATTAACATCGATTTAGTAAAGTCTTAGGTACTCAATCTTTGTTGAAAACAATCTAAATTAAACAAAATGCATTTTTTTTCGATTAGAATTGAACAGAAATGGTTGAAATTTTGAAAATTGTAACAGTATAACTTTAAATCAAAGTAAAGTAAAAATAAAAATAAACTTTTCAAGTAAAGCTCAATTTACAAGAACACGAAATCAACCTTGAACCACTCGACAAACTTGTATAATCGATACTTGTATGATCGGCGTAAGGTAGCCCAGAGTGCCTCAAACGCACTGAAAAGGAATGGTACGTCGTACGGGAAGGCTCCTTTCATGCACCCCATTACAACAAATTAATTCAAAATAATAATAATAATAATTTATTCAGTACAACTGTAATACCCTAGGTGACAAAATACGTACGAATTATGGTTGTACATAACCTGACAAAAACAGTGGATAGGCCATCAGTCAGTTCCCAAAGGGTAACCCTGTACTTTGGGAGTTGATGACAATCCTCCGCTAGTAAACAGTATTACAAATATTTTACAACCGGTTATGAAGACGTGTATAGAATAGTGTAAATGTAATGTAACTATAGGTACCTACATATAGTTTGTGCTGTGTTACAGTGCGAATCTTTGTTTATTTATTTAATGACAGTCGACTATTATTTTTCTTTTAAAATTAAACCTAAAATAAGCCAGACTATAAAAAAACACTGCATCATTTTGAGGATTTTACTAGTGTTCCGTTAAATGTGCCGGTGTGTGTTTATAAGATTGAAATATAAAATAGGCACCAGTGGCGAAGGGTGAATAAGGTAAGCTGATGTAAAGTGTATGTAGTGTTAGATTAAAGAGCAAATTCCTTAGACATGTCGATGATAAACGTGTTATATGGACGCCTCTGATAAGCATATAAAGCCTATCTACACACTTAAAACTTTGCTTATAAAGCAAACATTTACGCGTAAATGAAAAAAAAATATATTGAACCTAAAAACGAAAGGCATAGTTCTTATATCCATCGAAATAGTTTTTTTGAAACTTCATATAACAAAATATAGTTAATAACTCACACACAGCTGATCTCCGTTGTGCTGTGATAGAAAATGGACCTTACAGTCATGTTCTAAGGGAGTTATTTAACTTTCAAACCATCTTTAAGAATATGAAAACATAAGTGATTTATTCTTTTGTTTGTTCCTAGAGATTTGAGCAATATGGCGAGTACACTAACGGAAACCTAGTTCGCATTTATAAATACTTATGTGCTATGTAAGGATAAGCGAACAAGATGCTCGGCATATTACTCGCTCTCATAAAGAAACGCGTACTTGGTATCCCTTAGTTGTCGCAAGGCAAAGCTTAACCGTGTGATCGGTAGGTACTTAAGATTTTGTGTGTATGTGCCATTTACAATACATTACTACATTCAAAACATGACCATAAAACGTTTTCGTTAACTAACAATCTTTTCTCGAAAACTTTGTATCAGTAATTTTTACTAAGAATCACTTCTTACAATTCTAATTCTACTAAAAATTGTTACCAATCTATTGGATTTAGGACGTCGGGCTTTTATATAATGCTTTTGGGAAATCTATATGTGGTGATTGGAAGTGCTTTCTCTGTTTGATTTGATGTTAAGAATGGCTTTCATTGTACCCTGTGAAATTTGGTGCCGTTTATACGTTTGAACTTCTTGTAACTCGTAAAGATCCTACCTTTTTAAAGCATGTTTGTAGGTTTCGCTCAAACAAGACCTAACCTATGTTTACTATCATTAAAATATATTTTATTATCTGATGAATACAAGCTCTTTTTTCAAAGAGACGCAAATTTTACCTTCTTTATTAAATAAAAAATTTCTAAAGTTCTTTGTTCATCAATTAGCCAACAAGAAATAAAAAAGAAAAAAAAAGACCTGAAGTAATAGAGTGGGATCTTATATACGTACAACGAAATATCTGCTCAATATCTTTGCAAGAGGGTACATAATGTATTTGTGCAATTTCTTTGGTTATTATTTTAGTCTTACATGCTTATTGGATTGCAATTTTGAAAGAAATGTTATTGCTTTTGCTACTGACTTGTATTTCAAAGTGCAATTCGGTTGTTGGATAATTGCACATGAATTATTATTATCATAATCCTAGACAAAATTGTCAAGTTGCGTACAATTTTCAGTCGATAATTACTCTGAAAGTCTTCAATTTTATTATTTGTGATATTGACAACAATGGCCAATACTAATCTTTGACCGATCCGCACTTTCCAATAATCCGTGGTCGAGTGGCTTAAATACCGGTTTTCAAGGTGTTGCCATCTCTGAGGTCCTGGTTTCGATCTCCGGCTAGGTCAATGTGGAAAATCTTTTCTATATTGTCTCGGGTCTGGAGGTTTTTGTGGGACCGTCGTTATTTCCGATTTCCATAACACAAGTGCTTCAGTTTCTTACTTTGGGATCGGCAACGTACATATATGTAGTGGACTGACTATCGCGCGTAACTTTATACAATATTATGTTAGGATTATTATAATGATCATGTGATTGTAATTATCCTACGCCATGTGCACTGGTATTTTTTAACGCATGATGCTTGTAGGTACCAGGGGCACTGTTAATAGTGCTTCTAGGAGGATATATGCTCTTGGCATTTTTGACACAACTGGTGGAAGATGACATGCCTAGCGTGATTAATGAAATGGACGTCGCCAGAGATGTGAGTCTTTTGTTATTCTATTTAGACTACAAAATCCACGTATACATCGTTATGAACTGAAACTGAGAACTGCAGGGAGGGTTTAACCATCTCTAAGCAGCAGGTCGACTCAGAACCTTACGAGAACTGTTCTCGTCTGATTGGATTAGATATCGTACGATTCCTTTTCATTTTTATTCACAATAACCGAATCGAACGTCAAACTGTCGTATTCGAAACCGAACCGAAATGACGTCACACACGTACGATCCCTCGTGCTTCTCGACCGGCAAAGGCTACAAACGTTATTCAAAACACAGTTACCGAACATCCTATTCTTTACAAAGCAAGAATGTAATATGGGAATCTTTTATTGTTTTAAATAAAATCTGGATTTTGTTCAATTTTATTAACTTATTTTAATGCGAGACTAATGCATTCCTATACTTTAGGCCTTTAAAGTCTTAAAAATGTATATAAAAGGATTTTATTTTTCTTATAATCTGTATTCGCTGACTAACTCCGTAAACGTTGTTGGATAACGATATCGTATCCGATTCCGTTTGTTTAACTGACCATGGCTTTGAAGGGTTTTGGAACCTTGACGACAGTTTCGACGTTATCCTTCACCGTTAAAATAAATAGTATAAACTGTATCGAGTTCTTAGGTTTTCGCGATTGTTACACATAGGAAATGAAACTATTTTTCCTGGATTTAAATCGCGTATATGTGTTTTTTCAAACAAACCGACGTTTTGGGCCCTTTACAGGTCCCATGGTCACGGTTGACTGAGGTGGTACAGTCTTTAACCAGTATCTAATATTGATGCAAACCACCTTATTTTTTCAGTATAGTCACAATAGTTATTAATTAAATACCTTATTTTTAATTTTACAAAGAAAACATTCCAATTTACGCTACATTAAGTTCAACCTAATTTCAACAGGGAAGATGGTTTCTCCGTACCACCAGTTTGGGATCCAGTATTTCCTCTAATGAAAAATCCCAAACAGACATAAGACTGCAGTACTAATTAATATGTTTTAGTTTATTCTAATTTCTATTAATAATTAATAATAAATTGAACTTAATAAAAATTCATTCAATAAAATCATTTGTAAAACTGAAATGTTTTCTTTGTAAAATTAAAAATAAGGTATTTAATTAAAAACTATTGAAACTATAGTGAAAAAATAAGGTGGTTTGCATCAATATTAGACATAACTGGTTGAAGACTGTACCACCTCAGTCAACCGTGACCATGGGACCTGTAAAGGGCCCGAAACGTCGATTTGTTTGAAAAACAAATATACGCGATTTAAATCCGGAAAAATAGTTTCATTTCCTAAATATAAACTGTATCTACCTACCGAAGAACCGTCCGAAACTCGACCAAGTCAAAAGATAATGTCAAGTATGAAGATTCATTTGCATCATGCGTTTTTTAATTTCGTCGATTATTAGTTATTTGACAGTAATTATTTCGGAGTAATGTTGGACGGAGAACGGGAGTAGACCTTTGAGTCTTTGACTATCGACGATATGTACTGACTATTATCATTGCACTTAAATGTCTCAGTAACACTATATGGCCAAAATGTATGAATTCCAGAACTACGTAACCTTCAGCGAAGAAACAGCATTGCGGTATTTGCACATAATCCAAGGCACTGAACCACGCGTATCTGGGACAAGGTATCACCTGCAAAAGACAAAGGACCTCAAGGATCTTCTGGACTCCGTCGCGGCGCAGTCTAATTTGATCAGAACTGATTGGCAGATGGTTTCAGGTAGTCTGCATTATATTTTCCTTTATTTAATAGTTATAATAGAATACGTTTATTTGCAACAGTACTTATATTGATCTTGAGTAAAATTGGGTGCATTGTATTGAACCTGCACGCATGTGTGCTAATATTAAAGGTATTTCACATTTGTCTCTACAATTACAAAGCAATTTGCATTTCGAATTGATACCAATTGGTATTTGTAACTACTAAATATTCTTTATTACTTTAAAAGCAATGTGTCAAAAGCCATTTTGTCAATCGCGATTTAAAAGTAAGTCTTTGTAGTGATTTAATTACATTAGATAAATTATTAAACAATTCTTATAAATGTATTGAAGCAGTTATTCTTATAAACGAGGTTGTGTCAATTTCTCTTCATTTTAAATAATCTTTGATATATACACAGATCACAATAGTCAAATAATTTCTTTTTAAATATGTTTAAGGATAAATCTGCGATCGTTGCAGCCAAAGCATTATATATCTTTATGGACATATTATAGCAATTCCTAGAAAGGCAAGTTGTGTTATGGGAGGGGCCAGCCAAGCGGTTGGGATGTCGAATTAAAAAAGAACATACTTCACGTTTCCTAGTAAATAGACCATATTTCCTTTTTAACTAACATGCATACTTGAAATACGTACATAGCGGGAAGCGTTAGAATTCTTAGCTTTTTAAAAAGCGGTCTACTAGATTCAAGCGGGCCGTATAAAGCAAATACAAATCGATGCACCTTTGCACATACTAAATCAACCTGTGGTTTCCATGTTAGTTGAGAGTCTAAGGGTCGTATTCTAGAACTCTACTCAATGCTTAAGTCAGGATTTGAGTATGGTTTAAAGCATTCGAAATCATACTCAAGTCCCTGCCATTAGGGTCGCATTTCCAGTGCTTGTGTTTCAATTGCAATCCTGACTTGAGCATTGAGTAGAGTTCTAGAATACGACCCTAAGACTATGCCGAGAAAATTGCTGGACGAGCACTCTTCAACATCGTGTCCGTGATAGCTCACAGAGAGTTTCTGGGGCTTTCCATTATAATTATAAAACTGTATTATTTTTGTTTTTGCAACGTTCACGTTCGGGTTATTTCGCTTAAGCCTTTAGAGGATGGAAAAAACTTAAGCCAGTCAACTTCAACTTCAACTTTTGTATCTATGGCTCCGTCGTTTTGCGCGACGATTTCGCCAACGTCAGGGTTGAAAGAGTCAATAATATGACATATAGTGTCATTTATTTCTTTTTCATAGTATATGTCAAAATTATTATTAATTATTGATATGTCACCGGCAAAAATAGTTATGCGTATTGTCATCTTGTGACTGCAATTTTGTATAATTCTGGGATAAACAAATGTTTAAAGAAAATCCTTTATACGGTATTGCATTAAAATTCATTCGGCTATCACCATATGGCGTCGTTTTAAAGTAATATACGGACATTTCCGTATTCGGAAATCGAACAAGTTCTTTTATTCTCTCATCAGTTGGAACATTTTAAACTAAGCTTACACCTAAAAATTGAGTTGGCACAGTGACATGGTGACAGTTACAAGTTTTAATTCATATTACTCGGAAAGAGTACCAGATAATGTGAATCCATTAATGATAATTAATGTTTGTGGTGTTATATAGCTATTTAATGAGGTTTTATTTTTCACCCCTCATACGTAAAGTATCGTATGTCGAAATTGCCAAGTTTAAAGGGGAGCGTTTTAAAGTTCTGAAATCACTCATCTAATAGATCACCATAGATCATCTAACCGATATCTAGAATTTTATAATACTCTATGCGAATCACGAGTTTCGCCGAATATAACTGAGAAATACTGCTACATTCACGTGTTATGCTCGTTTCAGTGAATCTAACCTACTTATTTCAGCAACTGATAGTCAGAATGTTAATTTCTACGAAATGATTTTTTACTGTTTCCGCGGGCCTTACGTCAATTCCTTTTTCTACCAGGCGACTATTGGCTCTCATTCACCATACCATACGTGAACAAGTACCAGAACGTATCAAACGTTATCGCTTTGTTGGAAGGCGAGAGTGGGTTCTTGCCCAATGGCACCATCGGGACTTCTTTACTGATCAACTGCCATTATGACTCCGTTCCTTTTGCATTGGGTAAGTCATGGACATAATACAGGACCCTGTGGGATCCTAAATTTTTAAGAAGCTTTCGATAAGATAACCTGCGTTTGAATACGATAAACTTAATGGCATTTTTTGCATCGAATTAAGTAATTAATTATGCAGATTTGTTAGCCTGTCTAGTATAATATGATGGAACGTTATCATAAAACGTACAACCCATTTATGCACTACATTACTTCTTGAAGCATTTATGTACTTACTACATTTCTTCCGTTAATCATTTTTAGGGACTTCGGACAATGCCATTTTCTGCGCAGTGATGATGGAAACTCTGAGCAAGTTGTCGCGGCGTTCACAAAAACTCAGACATAATGTTATATTTTTATTTAACGGTGCAGAAGAAAATCCTTTACAAGTAAGAGTTTGTTTACATATGTCATGTTTGTTGTTCCAATTATTTTTTTTACTTACATTGTGAATACTGAATAATACAACTGATTCCGAAATATTTCTGGAAATTTTCTAGAGGTCATAGATTCTCCGAGTCCACCATACCTAGAGGAATATTTCTGGGTAATTCCTCTATCACGGGTAGTCACATCACAAATAATCTCTTTTCAAAACATTTTCAATCCATTTATTGTAATAGCAATTAACCAATTTTGAGCAAGTGCAAAATCAATGCTTACCAACACAGTTTTCCTCTCAGTGTTGTTTCTGAGATGAGGTCAGATATCGATGTGCCCTATTGCAAAAACCGATAGAATTTCCGTACAATAGAAGCTTTCGTGAGAAACCTCGTCAAGTGCGTTTGAGATTCAGAAAACTACTTTTCGATAGCTTCGCTTTTTAAGTGTGGCGACGGCGGACCCCAAATATTCCCCGTTTTTTACAAACGCTTAAAGAAGCACATTCACGCAATAAGTTACAAATCTTCTATTTTTTACAGGCTAGCCACGCTTTCCTGAAACACCCTTGGGCTCGTGGTGTGACCAACGTAGTAAATTTAGACGCTGGCGGTATGAATGGAAAGCCAATTATTTTTCAGGTACGGAGGTGAAACTGCAATATTGTTGTAGATTATGTAATGTCTAATTATTTTCAGCATCATCATCGTATCGTCACAATAGCCTCATTCTTCTTCGGCGCAGGCTTCCACAGTTACTCCTCCAGTGATTACGCTAGGTTGATTATTTCCGTGCTTTTGACGTACAACAGCTTGAATTTAATATATATATTTTAATAAAAATAATAATTAATATTTATTTCATTCATATACACATGCAGTAAAATCAAAAACAGTAGGTACGTTACATAAAACACTTGTATCTACGATTGTACGTGCTACTTATGTAAAATGTTTAAAAGCCCCGAATCGCAATATAAGCTGCAGTTTGTATTTTGGGATTCAGTGTTCTTGTACTCACTGGCTATCGCTTGGTAAATACAGCATACAACCAAAAAGTAAAAATCAACAGTATAAAAAGTTAATTTCTGTAGTGTGTTAAGTATAAAAAGTACAACAATAATACAATTTAAAAAATCAATATAAATGTATGTCAATCAGGTATCTCAGTAGGTATGTCAGAACATCCAATTCAAATTTATCTTTGTCACTAGTAAATAAATGAGTAATAAAAGGCTTGATATTTGAAATCCGGCCTCGAAGCACACCGAATTTTTAATTGCATTATTTTCAAACAACATTAATGATATAGAGAACCTAAATTTTTTAAATTTGGTTAATAAAACTGTCATCGCTTGCAAACTATTAAACATTGAAAGAGACTGACCCATTACATCTACTTTTCTCAGGCATCAGACTCTCGACTGTTGAGGGCATACAAGCGCGTAGTAAATCGTCCGAGCGCCCAAAGCGTAGGAGAGTTCATGTTTGCAAACGGCATTATTCCTTCCGATACTGATTTTAGAATTTGGAGGGATTATGGAAATTTTCATGGTAAGAATAAATAGTTGTTAAGAATAAGTTACAAAATACAATGCGGTGGACCGCGTCTAGATATTTACAAATGTTTTATTGTTGACAAGAGAATGGGAAATATAGGTATTGCATCAAATTGATATATATATCGTCGGAAAGATCTTAAGGGGAGCTTCAATGTATTGTATCACATCAACGCTGTTATACATTCAGGGAAGACACTTAGGTATATTTTATGTTTATATGAAATTGTTTCTTTTTGCAAAAGATTTGAGTGGGTATGCAAAGGCGACAGTTACCACCTTCCATCAGGTCTAACTATTTCAATACTATATATATATACTCGTAAAACTATTGCATAAATGGATAACAATATTTCAAGTTTTGTCAGATTAATTTAGGTTTGGCAGTAACAGAACCGCCAAATGATCTCTATCGAAGACCTGTTTGAATATTGTAAAAATATTAATTGTTTTAAAAAGAGAAAACAATTCTTCAAGGACCTCTCATTATCTCAGAAGTGAATCGCAGTATTTGCGTGTAACACTCACACGTCCATTCCAGGCATCGACATCGCCTTCGTGAAGTGGGGCCACGTGTACCACACGCGCTACGACCGCACTGATATGGTGAGGACCGGCGTCATCCAGAACGCCGGCAACATGCTGCTGGCCCTCGTGCCCGAGGCCGCTAATAACGCGGAGCTGGAGAACAAGGTCAGTGTGCTGGCGGGCGCTACGACTCAAGTGTCGAATAACGTCGCCGAAAGCCTTTCAATCGTTCGAAGGTACGGAATACGGCTTAAATGATACATTCTTACCGTAAATTCATCCGATCAAAAGCATCTGTAAGCTTTGGAGTGCCGCAAGGCGGCATGATGGGACCCACGTTAGGCGATTTGACCCTTTTGAATCGCTTCATGATTAACAATGCTAAAGTGGATTGGAATTCCTCAGATTGAGCCGGCGTCTGGCGTGTACTTCGACTACCTGAACTGGTTCCTGGTGTCGTACTCGTTCGGGGCGTCGGTGGCCGTGGACCTGCTGGTGGCGATTTTCGCCGGCCTCAGTGTCGCCTACTACGTGTGGCTCGTCGGACCCAGTGAGCAGCTTCCTTTAGTCCCCAATCCAATGTCCTGGATGGCCTTTGAGGCCGATAAAATTTGTAACCAAATAACCTTCGCTGGGAATGATATTGGCAGTTCCGTGCGTTTACGCGTTTTGATCGATACTACGATCATTTTGGAGTAGCTTTTTTTTCAATACGATGTTTGTCTTTTCCTATAAACAGGTTGTTTCGTTTTACTTACCCTTAAAATGTTGCTATTTAAATTAGCTTACGTAATCACCCAAAAATCATCCCTTACAATATTGGGCATGATTTGGAGAACATTACCTAGTACATGTATACATCGCAACATGTGAATTTAACATTTTTAACTAATTGCCAAAATTACAGTTAAAAGAAATATTGCAACGTGTTAAAAATTTCAGGAATGTCAACTGTGCAAGAGTTACTGTTTGCGGTATTAGGGCGATTACTTTCAATGCTGGCCGGAATAGTGGTCGTTGCTATTTTCGTGCCCATCATGGTCGCCACTACCATTCAACTTAGGTAATCATAATTCTACTTTACGCGCCTGCTTATACAGATCGTAAATCCAGCAATAATGTAATCAAAGAATCATTTGTTTGCATTAGACTACTTGAATCAAAAATATTCAGCGAATATTATGAACTGCATACTACTATCATAGACTATTACGTATGCCAATTACTTTGCCTAATAATAGATGTACTAGATTGTAATTACACAGTACTTGATATCAAACTAAGAAACACCTAGGACAAGTGTTAAAAATTAGTTATCTGTATAAAGTGGTACGGGCGGTAACTCAAAACTTGTCAAACAGGACATAAGTTGTACAACTGTGTAGTCACCGACGTCGTTAATTAAATTAAGATCAGTAAGAAACAGCCTGTTGTGAGACCTTACAGTTATCGGAAGGTAATATACGTCCTACGTCCAGGTACCTGACGCAACCCTGGTTGGTAGTCCCTATGTACTGGATGCCGTACATCATCACAGCCGTCTGCGTCGCACAGGCCTTCGACGCCTGGAGGACCAAGAGGGTAACTCGCACTTGTCATACGTAATTAGTTTATAGCGGGCTCAGCAATCTCAATTAAACGGAGTCGACCTAAGTCTCATGGAACCTATTAGCACTTCATGACACACTGTAAATGTAATTAAAGAAGCATTATGACTATGGTGGTTTCCTTCGTCGTCGATATTTTAACATTTTCTTATGTGTGTTCATATTTTTATTGCATTCACTGTCTTTCTCTCCACGCTCTTTCTATTCTGTCTTGTGAAAGACGTTCTTGGGTCATACCTAAACTTTTTTTTCGTTGTTGCGTAAAATAATCACTTAACGTTAAGTGACAATATAACTGACAAAGGTGCATCTAGAATAGCTTCTAATTGTAGCTTTTTACATGTGTAGTGTCTCATTACTCTGAAGGTACTTGCAGCATGGGACCCATAATCTGTTGTAGCAAATATTTATCTTTTTTTCCAGAGTGGCCTGAACCGCTGCATCCGTACAATGCAAGCTCAAGCCGCGACAAGATTAATTCTAGCTTTCATACTATTTATTATGACATGCATACCAAGTACGGTGACATTGCGGTACTTCATCACTGTTCCCTTATTCATCATTTCGACCATGTCTCTGGTGTCTTTGACTGTTATAAGATACGTTCGATTGCAAGGTACGTGTAGACATAAAATAGTAAGATTTTTAATCTTGTGACATTATTCTAGCTAGTGTACGGGATACTAGAATCTTAGCTAGAATTTTGATTGTTACGATATTTTTCTGCCCCTCAAAGTAAATCTAGATCACCTTTGATCTTTATTAACCATATGTTCAAATCATGTGTAGTCACATATGATTTGAACATGGCCAATAGTTGAAGACATTTATGTTGTATTAGCAAAGGAAGATGTTTTAAGCGACAATTCCACTCCCGGCCACGGATCTCTATCTTAGGCTATGGTGAACCGTCCTGATCGGACTTTAGATTATGTCTTTGGAGAATTGAAGTATCTTCGAAATGCAGATAATATTATTCTCTACCGCCATAATAAGCAAACACTGTTTTTTCTCCAAGTACAATTTATTAAATGGGGCGATGAACTGCTGTGTGTTGGGTTGAGGTCCAAGTCAGACTACAGGGGGCCTCAGTGCCTGAAAGCGCGTTCTTCCTTAGCGTGGCAGCACCTGCTGATGGAGGCGCTGTGGTCGCTGCCGTCCACGATGTTCGTGCTGACGCTGGCGCTGCGCTTCAACGCGCTGATGCTGCCGGTGGCGGGGCGCAACGCCTCCGACACGCCCGACTACTTCATCGCCATCCTCAACACGGGCCTGGCCGTCGTGCTGGTTTGCACTGTCGTGAGTCTCGTCATATCGCATCATTTCTTAATAACTTTTCAATATGACAATTATGACGGACGTAATTTCGATACATGTATATTCGATAACCTCATTTCTTTCTTTGTGGGATGGAAATTCATTTTCGACTACTTCAGAATCGATGGGCATCTACTCATTATGCTCCCGTTATAACTTTCTGATCCAGAGTATATCCTAGCAAACCAAATCAAAAACGTTTAGAGGTCAGGCAAAGTAACATAGGTAGATAGCCGTGTTGACAACCTTAATCTGGATCTAAATTGATTATCAAGTAGATATTTAAAGAGTTAAGTGTTAAGTTAAGACTGATGAATACCTGGCCATGATAGCAGCGATAGTAGGCAACAAAATGAGGACACCTTATCGGTGACGTCACCCGTCTCGTATTATGTAAATACTGAGTACGCTTAGTGGCGAAACAAAGATTTTGCGCTACCATTCCGCCAAGTTGTAACTTCTCCAGGAGGATTGCCATCAATAAAAAAAAACGCAAACGCTTTGTGGTTTCAACTTGTCGCTATAAGCCGCATCCGTTAAATCATTTCATATTACGTTTGTAATGTATAAGGTCACCTATGGTATGGGTATTTTTATTTATTTTTGAAATTTTAGCGGGTTGTGATACGCTAAATATGTAGAAAAATTATGTACTACATTTGTTAGGCGTTTGTAATGGAACCCAAATATAAAATTGACAATGCGAATAATTCATTATACGAAGGAATTCTTTCTGAGTGTTCGATCTTTCGTGATTCGACAAAGTAGTGGAGTAATTTCACATAAAAATAATTGAATATCAATTGAATAAAAATTTAAATTCATTATTCACCAGGGAAAAAATGTCATGTTTATTTTATTTATTTCGTTAACGTAGCATAAGAAAAGGGTAGGGCCCACAACGTTGCCTTGAGGAACTACGTAGTTAATGTTAGCCTCCTGATTTGTATAGAATCAATCTGTGCTCGTTGAGTTCTATCTGTATAGTAACAACGAATAAGGGAAAATTGAGTTCTTCTATACTCAATGCTTCAAGTTAGTCAATGGGTAAAGAGACCATGTCGAATGCAGTAGCCAAATCCAAAAATGATTTTTCAATAAAAATATTCAAATATTTTTTTAAATTATCTAATTTTTGACGACAACAACAAACTCAGTGATAATTTCCTTGCCCTAAATCCAATTTTCTTTTCTAAGAATAGATGTTTCGGCAGTACACAATTAGTGATCAATTACAATTAGTCTATTGTTGATAATTATAAAGAAGCAAAAATCAAATGTTTTGGTGAATGTTGGTTTTTTGTCTGGCATTGAACAGCTACTGAGACAATCACAAGAAATTAAAAATAAACATCAAATAGATAAAATTGAAATGATTAAGTGGTACCGTTTTTTATTTATTAATTATCCAATGTTGGTTCCAGTCGGGCATCGAACTGCTATTCTCCCGCAAGCGCCTGTGGATGGTAGTAGCGCCCGTAGCCATCACCTCCATAGTGCTCATGTTCATTCCCTTCAACCCCTACCAGGACGACGGGCCTTCTGTGCAGAGGCATTACTGGTTTGTGAGTATTGCGAGTTTAATTTATTCTCCCAAGGAGCGCTAAATATCGCATTGATTACTCTGTTACTACGCGGTGGAATTTATATAGAAACCGTTCTTTGCTCTACATACAAGGCTCAGAATTCACAGAACTTTGTGAAAATTTTCATACTTAAAAAAAACAAATAATATATTACAGTTGATCCATTATAATGTTTAGCAATATTTTTATACTGTTTTTGTCGCCGCTACCGCTCTTTTAAATTTTAGAACCAAACCTTAACGGACCTTGTAGACACTGATAATCTCGTACTGTTACCACAGGCCCTCTTGACCTTTATAACTCGAATACAATTTATAGAATACGAGAAAGTAGAAATCTCGGCCCGCCATATCGTAGTGAAGTTTCCTGATTAGAATACCATGGTACACACACCACACGGCTGATTAAGAATAATTTCTTCAAATATTTATCTACTGTCGGTAGGCCTGGAATTGATGGGGTCTGTATTACTACTAGATTTAAAAAGAGGAAAAGCTTAGGTTTGCACGTAGTGCTCTACCGATTGATTTATTTTATATGGGTTGGTTAAAAATGGCGCCCAACGTGGGGCGTAAGGGGTGATTGAAAAAAGTGCCCGTTTGCTTGATACGGCGACGACGTACTTAGACGTCAAAGAGATTATATATTATTTCCAGCACTCGGAAATAATATCGTACAATTACACCGGCTCGCAAACGGAACGCGTAGCGGGTCTCGTGGTGACGAAGCACGACGCGTACTCCACGGCGAGGGTGCTGCCGGCGCTGAGGGAGAACGGCATCAACGTGGAGGCCCGCACGGACTTCCGCGACGACTGCCAACGACACGTACATTGCAATTTGCCGCTCTTTAGGGTGCGGTTTGGGCCCGATCTGTGAGTATTTTGTTTCTAATATTTTTTGGACGAATTCACAATGCAACCGACTTCGTACAATTATAAGCACAAGAAAAACTGAAGTTTTCGACTTTGACAGTAATTAATAAAGAAAGGTTAAAAATGAAAATGCTTCGATGGTTTGGTCTTGTAAGAATGCAAATGTGGATGGACACATTGGGATAGGTAGACCTGAACTTATCTGGATCAGATTGGGGATGTCCTTGAAAGAGACCATGTTAAAAGTGCCAAGAATAAACGGGAGTATAGCTCATTCCACATCAAACCGAACACTTTTTAATCGATGATTATCTGCATGTATGTTTAGGATCATGTGACGCCCTGTAAGGGCATGGCAAATGTTTATGTCGTTCATCGTAGATGAGAATTGTTTTCTTTATTTTAAGGCTATACATATATAAAAATAATCTAGGATGATCCCTGTGACAGTTCATAAATATCTACAAAATATGACCTTGTAACGGTGTGCACTAATTCAATTTAAATAAATAAACGATTTGTTATTATTAATTTGTAAACGTATTAACAATATACATTTTTTTAAATTAAATACTATGGGGAAATCCGAAACCATAGAAGATACAAGGAAACTGTCTTAGGAACCATTAAAGCTCTGGCCATACAGAGGCGCGGGATTTTCTGTAATGTACGAGTTTATATGAACCCTGCCACACAGTCGATCAACACTAAATAATATTAATAATAGACATTTATTTCAGGCTTAAAAACCCTTATACAACATAATCATTCAATATACATACTTAACAGATAAGACTTTGTACTAAATTTTACCATTGGATCAAATAAAGCAAAAATATAAAATAAAATAAACTAGCCATCGTCTGATGTTGTCAGTGCAGTGCACGATAATCCAGAGCCGAAAAATAGAACCGGTTACATCCTCCACTAGTGCACTCAATATTGAGTTCTTGCTATCCCGCAGGCGAGCCCAAAACGAGGCTATACGAGTTCTGATAATGGCATAGAAATCTAACAAAAAAATTAATTTTATTCATTTTTATGAATAACTCACGCTGGACCTAAAATTGAACATGCACAAATTGTTTTCACAAAAAAGACTTAGCGGTTCCTAGACAATACACAGTTTCTTTGTATCTTCCATGGTTTCAGATTTCCTCATACTGTTCCATTAAAAAAAATACTGTATACGTGGGGCGGACTACAAGTTTACGACATGAATAAGAAAACGATACTGTAGAAGGTCAGAAATGAATTTATTATAATTATTAATACAAAGATCGAAACTCTCTCGAAACACTCAGAAAAAAACACTCAGAAAAAAATCCTTCGATCCGGTCGGATTCGAACCGACGTCTTCTTGCATACCGTGCCAGACGCTATACCAACTAAGCCACGGAACGAACCAACGGACCTCACGAATTCCTCTATGTGCTTGCGTCGGGTCTTTGTACTTGGTCTTTCAACGACTTTTTAGTCGTAGCGCCATCTATGAGAAATCTATTACAGATTTATCACCCAGTTAGTACCTTGATCGAAGGAATTTTAACTGAGTGTTTTTTCTGAGTGTTCGATCTTTGTATTAATAATTATAACAAACTAGTGGAGTAATTTGACAAAAAATAATTGAATATCAATTCAATAAAACTTAATTAATGAATTTATTGTTTCTTAAAATATTCTCCGTTAGCGTTAATGCACTTTTTCATACGAATGAACCAATTTTGAAAACATTTATGCCACTCCTCCGTGATAATCTCTGAAACATATTTTTCATATCTTTCGACAGCCTCTTCGGGTAATGAAAATCGATGATCGCGTAACTGGTTCTTAATTTTTGGAAATAAATAAAAGTCACAAGGTGCTAGGTCGGGACTGTACGCGGGATTGCTCATAAGGTCGATGTTGTTCACCTTCAAAAATTCATTTGTCTGTCTGGCCGTGTGAAAACTGGCATTATCGTGGTGCAAGATGATACGGCATTTACGGTTATTTTTACGGAGTTTGTCAATAACTTCCGGCAAACAAATCGTCGTGTACCAATCACTATTCACGGTGCAACGATTCTCCAAAGAAACAGTAGCCACGTGTCCATAATAAAACACTTTGCACGCACGCCACTTTGGTTGGTTTCGGCTCATCTCAAAAACCCATACTCTCGATTGCTGCTTTGTTTTGGGATCGTAACTATAAATCCACGTTTTGTGACCTATTACTATGTCCCATACCAAATTTGAAGCCCCTTCATTGAATCTGGTAAGCATGGCATTGCACCAAGTGACGCGATCCGTTTTTTGAGCCTTAGTCAAATTGTGTGGAATCCACCGAGAGCACAGCTTTTTCACACCCAAATGTTTGTGTAGTGTTGATTGTATTTGACTCATGCCTATGCCTAAAGATGCCCGAATCTCATGGCATGTCACATGTCTGTCTGTTCACAGCAGTGGACGGGCGACCATCACGAAATTCGTCACTAGGATTCACACAACCGCGTTTAAATTCTGCAAACCAGCTATAAATAGTCGTCTTGCATGGTGCTTCATCGCCAAAAGCAGTTTGAAGCTCCGCGGAGCTGTTAAATTACACTTCACAAGTCGTAGAAAATCACACTACGAAAATTTTCACGAGTTAAATTCATGGTGATATCGAAATCCAAATTTCTAAAATGACGCCACAGTGTAAAAACAAGTGACAATCAGATGAAACAAACTGTATTACTTTTTAAATATTGTTTATGAAAGTGGCCAGTTCCGGAAACTTGTGATGTTCAAAATCTAACTTGTACATTTTTTTTCGACTCGTGTGTACGACAGTACTGTAGTTTGGCTGAACACCTGAGCGAGGTTTTTGTGACTTCTTGCGACTTGCGATAAAAATGTTTCTTTATTTTTTTTGAGGTAATATTATTTATTTTATATAATATTTTTTCTTACATTTTCGCGATTGTTACACATACGAAATGAAACTATTAATACGCGTTTTAAATCCGGAAAAATAGTTTAATTTGTTATATTATGCGATCACATGAAAAAAAGAGTTCGGTTTGATGTGGAATGAGCGATATCGTCGCCTCACTTCCTCAAACTCGCATCTTAAAGCACAAAGTACTTGAAGTGCAAAAAATGCATTGTAAGTATATATACAAATTTTGCAGGCTGTTTTCATATCACATTTCCTTCATATTCACAAACTGGCTTTTACCTATTCTTAAAGTAATGCATCCAAGTTAACACCCCAAATAAGAAATTGTAAAAAAAAAATTAAATTCATTCCATCTCCGAATAATCACTCTTTCTATAATACGTATTTGAGAAAGTGAGACATCGAATTATATAAAGAGGAGGTGGTAAAAGTAGGAGCGTAGCAAGTGGAAGTTTATGATCTCTGTCTCCCCAATGAGAGACAAGCGTGATGAATATGTATGTCTTTTGAATGTGTAGCCAACAAAATATCAAACTTGCAAATGTCAATAAAGTATAATGGGTTGAAGACTTGTTGTATGCATGCAAGCTGTATGGTTATAAACCATCCATAACGAAAATAATTTAAAAAAACAACTAAAGGCGCCCTCATATTGACGCTATTTTATGCGTCCTAAATGGTCAAGTTGAAAAATGTTTAATATTTCTTGTGATTATTTTGTAAAATAGATAGCTACGTGCTATGTTATTTTTCACAGTAATAATAGATTGTTTTGTCATAAATGTGATTTGACATATTCCATCTTTTCCTGTGTTTAATGTGAATGTTGTTTAATTTTTAACTTAAAAAACTTACTTACTATGTTACGCGAATGCTCCCGCATTTCTGTACCGATTTTGATGATTAATTTGGGAAAAAGGGGACCCCAGTATTAAAAAATAATATGGCTAAAGCTGAGCAAGTCCCGATTGCACCCGACGCGACACGCATGACGGTGAATTAGGTACTGCTTTATCAATTATTTTAAATTTTTTTTAATTGTTTTAGTTTTATTGGTATTATATCATTATTTATTTTAGAATCTCGCTTCTCCGTGGGCCTAAAAGATTAAATTTGAAGGAAATATTCCACCTGTAAGGGTATTAATCTAGGG
>NW_020655294.1:2278524-2295015 GCF_003589595.1 Hyposmocoma kahamanoa
GCCTGTAATACGGGCTGTTTTTAAATGTGGTAAGTTTAGTCGGGGAAAGTATCAGTCAATGTTGCCTACGTTCACTTGTTACATGTTCAAAAAGGTTTATATTGTTTCTTACAAATATTGCTATTTCAAAAATATATAAGCATGGAAGGGTAAGCATATGTTTTATGAAAAAAGGTTTGCAACTGACTTCCTGGTACGCGAGCATAGAATTTGATTTATTTATATTACAATAATACTAGGTGTCAAAGCAATAAAGGTATGCAATTAATATGAAAATTAAAATAGAAAAACAAAAATGTATATACGTAACAATTCATTATCCAAGCTTCATCTTCTGTTCAACCTATTATGCGTCTTCTTAGAGCGATGCTACACATTGCGTTGCGTCGGCGTTGCGTTTTACTACATATAAATATCATATAGAATTTCATACCGCATGGTGCGCTAAAACGGCGCGAGGCGACGAAACGTGAGCGCATCCGACGGTGTAAGTAAATGGCGTTACGTTGTGACACTGCATTGCTCGTGTAGCACTCGGTGCGTTGAACTCATAGCGCTGCGACGAGGCAACGCACCTGCGGCAGCGTCTGTGTGGCATCTCTATTAGGGTCATTTGAAGTCGACTAAACTAACACAACAACTAACTAACGCAACAACGACTAAGTTGAATGTGTACAAATGTTATTAACAAAGAGCAACCCCTAGAGTTTCTTGCTCATCCTTCTCAGGGGAATCTGCCTTACGAATGAGCGGGAGAGTTTAACCATTGTGACGATTTCAAGTGTAATAATGCTTACCTATGAAATAAAGATTATTTTGAATTAACTAAAAATAGTTAAAGTGATAATAACATTTCGAGTTCTTAGGTTTTCGCGATTGTTACACATAGGAAATGAAACTATTTTTCCGGATTTAAATCGCGTATATTTGTTTTTTCAAACAAACCGACGTTTCGGGCCCTTTGCAGGTCCCATGGTCACGTCAACCGATAATAACATTCTTTATCACAAATTTACGTATGATGTAACTATGGACATTTTTCGAAAAAAATTCGTGAATGATATAAATATCCGTTTATTTTAATAATAAACTGAAGGATGTGGTCAGTCCAATAATTACAAAAGGAGAATATTGTAAAATGGGCATTACCACTAACGACACTTGGTGAAGGAAAATATTATATTAATTACGACATTCTGAACTCAAGATTAGAACTACGATTAACACTAATGAAAAACTATATATTTAAAATGCACGCCATGTATAAGTCTTAAGAACAACATACAGATCAATTGTTTTATATATTACCCCGAAAAAACCCAAACTTACGGGACGACTAATTGTTATAAAAAGAGCGCTTTTTTCCATTTTAGTCGCATAATAGTTGTCAGGGTGGCTTGCGGCTACTCTGATAGATATATAATACTTCAACACATTTGCTTTCAAGATGCAAAGTTGCATCGTATTCCTTGCAGTTCTCGTTGTCGTCCGTGCTATGGACGTAGCTTATAAAAAAAAATATTTCTGAAAATCTGGGGAGTCATGTTTAAATGACTGCAAGATAACAAATGCTTCACTCACTACTCTCTAACACCACAGACTTGCATAACTGGAAACGAAACTGCGTCTGTATATCACACATACAACAACAGAGTAATGTAATAGTGAATGTAAGATGGACGTTTATTATAAGGACTATATGTGCGATGCAAGTGTGATCCTATAAAGTACAGCTCTGCTCAAGTCAACATTGAGTATAACGAGAAATGTTTCACTCAATGTGAACGAGTGTTTGAATAAAATGGGGGCTCGAGGTTTATGTGCGTCGCCTGGCACACGACCTTCATTAAGTACATTCTTCAACGTTCCTGTAGCAAGAATATTAGAGTGCATGAATAATACAAAACTAGAGACTAGAGAGCATTTCCTCAACAGTTCAGCGTTAGCTGAAAAGTTAGAAGAACAAGAATACTTACAAACCGTGTCTCTGAACGAACACAGAAATCCTTTTATACTTGTATATATACAAGTACACGTTCCAAGCAGCTCTGAATGATGAAGACCCTTGGGTACTAAAGGTTCTTAGAGCTAATATTACTTCTGATACCATACGCTGCAATGACGAAGCTAATGGAGGACTTCTGATTTGTCACCTAATTGGTGAAGTCATAAAACCATATAACATTGTTCTTTTTGTCACGGCTGGTGAAAATTTGCGGAAATATGAAAATTACATCTACACATAGCCCTTACGAAAAATTTCAGATCAAGTGACAATTGTAATTACGTACGAAAAAAAATCACTTTTGCGTTTGGACTTAACTTCATTTTTGTGGAAGAGGGTAAGGTGTTATCTATATGAAATTAGGGGCAAAATTGTTTGAAACAATTTGCCGTCTGACATTGAAAGTTTTGGGTTCGGGAAGTCTAAACTTTTATTTAAAATATTATCGCCAAAGACAGGGTTCTGTGGAGTATTTTGGGGGAGACCTTTGCCCAGCAGTGGGCAAAAATATTCTTTCTTGTGTCCCAGCAATTTCTATTTATTGTTGGTAAACTGAATGTTATTGTTTGAATATTTTTTTATTGATTCTATAACCATCTTAACGTGCCGGTATGTCAGTCTTCGTATAAAAACGTAATTTGGGGCTATAAGATCCTCCCTCGAGGGGCTGGTTGTTCCTAAGAACAACTTCCCCAATTGACCTGCAATCATATTTAACATTTTTATGACCATTTTTCTTTGTTTTAAGGATGTTACCCTTATAATTCCAAATTAATATTTGTACATAATTGTTGACAGGTAAGACAGTGTTGCAAACTAATTAATAAACCGCAAAGCTGAATGGATGATTCAAATTACCTGATATTAAGTTTGTTGAATATTACGTTTTTTTAATATTATGAAATGACATTTTGTGAAATGACTCCACTAGTTTGTTATAATTATTATTACGAAGTATCGAACTCTAAGAAAAATTACATCGATCCGGTTGGATTCAAACCAGAGCCTTCAGCATACCGTGCCTGACGCTATCCCTAACAGAGCTACGGTACGAACCAACAATCTTTACGAATTTATTTACGTGCTTGTTGCAGATTTTTGTTTTTGTTTTTTAACGACTTTTTTGTCGTAGCGTATAAATACCTAATAGTTAAACGACAAATAGGTAACATTAGAAGAAATATTTGCTTATGTAGGTGACATAAGCAAATCCATTCGCGTCTCATAGCTTTATGAGTTTTAAGAAAAGACTTGTGCATGGGATTACAGCGCGAGATCCCCTTGTGTAAAGCCGCGTTGTGGCGGTGCTATAGACATCTGGGACTGGATCTATCGGTAGTTCTATAGTATTATTGCTATGTAGCACTACGCACGATATACACGGTTTGTTCATGGAAATTAAAGATGTTATACTTAGCGTGTGGCAGGCTTCCTCTTAGTACAAGTCAAGGTAGACCCCTGACTCGCTACTAGACGGATCGAGCCGGGTGTCTGCTTCCACTGGACACTTTGCCACTTTAGCCGATTTTTAGCTAGATCTAGCCATATTTACGAAATGCTTTTGTAGCTGACAGCTACAAAAAAAATATTTCATAGCTAAATCTTTTAGCCTTAGAATAATAACGCATAGAATGATAGTTTCATATCAAACGAACTGTCACAAGTGAGGCGAAAATCAAATTCATGTAGGCTAGTTTTAGTAGTAGGTTAATTTTCGGTTTTAGTGAATTTATATGAAAATACAAGTTGAAACGCGTTACTTCCTTGAGGAATGTGATGGTAGTATCTATTTTATGTTTGTCTGACGTATTTTTACACTCATTTACCGCACATTTCGCCATTTTTAGCTAAAATTCTTGAGCTGTTCGCGGCGCAAGTTGACCTTGAGCACTGACGGCCCGCCCGCTCGTGTAGGCCCATTGGGAGCGCTTCAATTTGCCTCACTTAGCGTGTGCGGGTTCTATGCGTTATTATTCTAAGCTTTTAACTACCATCATTAGCTATTTTTATACACTTTAATAAAAGTTATGCTTTTTCAGTCAATTTCTAATCAAAAAAGTTAATTAAGAGCCATTAAAAGTGTAACAAATTAATGTTGTCGTAAGTTTTGGCAATGACAGCTTTAATCTTGCCTCATTCTAACGCTAAAGTGGAGAAGTATTTTCTGTCATGAACATGATTAAAAAGAACATAGAATCAATACCTAAATCAATCTAAGAGCTTGCTGACCTTAATATCAAGGATTAGGGTGTTTTTGAAGAAAAATAATGAGACATGTGCGACTTACTCAATCCCAGACAACATCCTAAAACTAAGAGGAAAAACAAAAACTAGAAGAAAAAAAATCAAAAATGAAGCTGGACCTTCAACATCACAAGATGATATCTTTTTGGATTTATAATTAGTAAACCAGACTTGCCCCAACGAAAATTCTCCGTCCGACCCCAAAATTCAAAAGAGCTGGGATAATATTCTGTGCAAAAAGACTTAATGAATCATTGCACCCCAATAGACCGAGCGCATCTGAAAGCGGCGTCGTAGTGGGAATCTGGCCACTGACTACACGCTTTCCCCCTGCCAGTGCCAGTACCTTCCTGAGCGCCGAGACCATGCGCATAGCTGCAGGCCTCCGCCTTGGTGTCCCAGTTTGCTCCCCTCATCGGTGTCCTTGCGGCAAAGACGTAAGTGCTCTGGGTCACCACGGTCTTTCCTGCCAGCTGAGCGCCGGCCGTATCTCCCAGCCCCCAACGACATCATCCGCCGGGCCTTAGACACTGTTAACGTGCCCGCTATTCTCGAGCCACACCAGCAAGTGGGCTGGCTCCGCAACTGAGCTGGCGGAAAGAATAAAAAGTAATAGGTACCAGGATCTCGGATCCGACTACAGCCTTTGGAGTCGAAACCCAAGGGCAGCTCCTTGCCCAACGCATTAGCATAGCAATACAAAGGGGCAACGCTGCCAGCATCTTGGGCACCTTGGCGCGGGGATCCAATTTTATTCATATAATTTAAAAATCCTAGTTTTACTTTCTAGTAGTTAAGCTTTTACTGTCTTTTTACCTTACCTGTATATTATCTTAATTAAATACATCCATTGGGTTACTTTTATAAGAATTAATTTCTTAGAATCTAGCAACTTTTTTACTTAGGTTGAGTTATTTCCTCTCTGGGCAAGTTGGCAACACTGGTGCCATGTGCCGTCCTGCGCCTGGGGCAGGCAGTCGGATATAATTATAAAACGCGACGGCACTTGGACGCGCCCACCTCCCACGGCTGGTTTGTCTTTATTTCGTAATATGTGACACGTGTCCTTTTGTTTTTTTATCTGGATACTAGTCTAGGCACTCACGATTTATTAATTTAACCATGAATGCCTAGATTATAATAGTACTGCGTTTTATTTATGATGTAGGACCTCGACAATGTTACAAAATTAATTCGAGTCGCATATGCCGCGTAAAACATTCGACGTGCAGTTTCTAGAAGACATAATTTTTACGCCTGCTGAGAGAGGTAGCAATGTTGAAGTATTTAGGCACAGCGTTTAGGATGTTGCGATACTCCTGAGTGAACTCTTCAGGGTGGTTGTTTAGATGCGAGTGTAGTGCCACGTCCATTATGGGCTGAGATTGCGCGTACGCAGGCACCTGGGAACAGAACAGTAATAACAAATCATATATTCCGTAAAATTAATTGCACGGTGTACACACATATTATAAGTACAGTAGATATATAACCAGATTTGGTCAGTGAGTTAAAACCCAATCAACTCAATCACCCGAACAAGCTTTTTACCCATAAACAAACAAACAAATAAATAATAAACAAAGTTTTTACTCATTCTTGCCCATAATCGTGGGCAGAAACAGTGACAACGGAATTTGATGTACTTAATTCCGTCTTTATTAGAAATTTAGAATTTTTTTCACGAAAAAGAGGCAACTCCACTCAATATCACCTGTGGATTCTCACTTACTACTTTTTATGAAAATCGATTCAAGTGCGGCGATTCAGAAAGGCGAACTTGTTCCATCACGTCTGTGATGGAACGAATATAATATAAATGTGAGTAAAATATGGGTCTCCATATTTACTCCAGTCTACTGCTGGACATAGGCCTGCTCTAAAGGTCGCCACAACGACAGGTCTTGTGCTGCTTACATTCAGCGGATTTTCGCAACCTTAACCAGGTCATCGGTCTGTGTTGTGGGTGGTCAACCCATACTGCATCATCCGGTATGCGGTCGCTATTCGAGAACTCTTAAGCCTCCATCGACTATCTTTTTTTTATTTTATTCAACAACAGCTATAAATAAAGATTTACAATGAAACTTTTAGGTAAACTAGTCAAAATCAAATACAGTTGTTCACATTCTCATTTTCAAATATCTAAATTATGGTAAGAGTTAACACCTCATAACGAAAAATAAACACAAAGTACCCTCATTATGAAGCATAGCAAAAAGAGTAAAGCGATGTGAAGTGTGGAATCCTGAGTAAAGCGATGTGAAGTATGCAATCCTGAGTAAAGAAATGTAAAGTGTGCAGTCCTGAGTAAAGCGATGTGAAGTGTGCAATCCAGAGTAAGGCGATGTGAAGTGTGCAGTTCTGCGAGGAATGTGCCCCGCCCACTTTCACTTTGTGTCACATGTTTTGCGTCTCCATAACTGAAGTCCTAAACAATTACTGTCAAATAAGTAATACTCGACCAAATTAAAGTATGAAGCTTTATTCGCATCATGCGTCTTTTAATTGTTTCGGGCGGGGAACGGGTTTGGAGCCCCTGATTCGATCTTGCAGTGAAATAGACCTTTAATATACATAAGAAAAATTCGCAAAAGCAAATCATACTTACAGATAGAGTAACGTTAAATTGTAAAGGTGCAAACACGTCACTGTACGTAGCTCTTGAATGGTATATTAAATAGATGAGGCGGCTGTCTTGGATGAACGTCGGCCGGGCCGGAGAGTCGAAAGTCCATGAGGTCAAGTTGACGTTCGCATGAGGCCTTATCGTTATTAAGTTTTGGGCTGGAGCTGGAATTATTCCAAATTTAGTATTGAAAAGAGCTGTGACTATTTGTGGAACGCCAGGTATACACAATTCATACAGAATGAAATAATCTTAACCCTGTTGGTATAATAATATTATTGCACCGATGAATGTTACAATACACTAATAAAACCATTTTCACTTCTTTTACTCAAAGCGTACGTGGACCTAATGATCTCGGTCCTTCGCACGAGTCATGGATGCAGTAATTGCTTTTTCTGAATTCAAGTTTTGAATTATTTCTTTACTAATCAGGCCGTTTGTTTTAAGCGTGTAAACAGTAACGTAAAATACCAACTGCCGACTCTTTCTTACTAATTCGACAAAGTTAGTTCCGTATAAAGATTAATGCGTAGAAGTGTTCATACTAGTTGTTTGTATTATACAGATGGCACGTGCGTTACCGAGCCGGCTCACTCTTTTGTCCTATTATATTCCAAAGATGAAGCGATAAAACGAATCGGTGCAAATTATATTTTGTCAACTACATATATCCATCGATTTGAAGAAAAAATCGACTGCCATTTACCTACATTTTTTGGAATATGGAAGCTTTCATACCTCCAAAATCCTAAAATAAGGATTTTGGAGGTTTTTCGAGTGAAAAATACATGATTTATCACTTGGTCCACGCTCCTTGGCGCAGATATCACCTGCTACTGGCCAGTCAACCCGTGACCATGGAGCGTGTACCTGTTCCGAAATATCAGGAAAATAAAAAGTATAACCACGAAAGTTTAGATAGTTTATTTCTATAAGATATATGCTACAAATGTCGCCAGTCTGCCTGCTAAATGTGAAATTGTTGTAAACCTTCTTTTCTGGAGACTGTGCCCAACAATGAACTCACCTATCATAACAAAGTCGAATATGCAGGTACTCCCGCTGCAAGTCTTGTTCTGGACCGTCAGCGTGTTGTCGGGCACGAACGGCGCCGGCGGACCCGTGTACAGGAACAAGGCGTTCACGCTGCGGCCATGTAAAAGATAAAAATGTATTTATTTGTCAGCAGTGCCGGCTTTATCTTTCGTGCAGTGTATACGACGGGTGCAGAGCTAGAATTACAGTCGTCCGAAGGTAAATAAACCGTCACGATAAATATTAGGGGGCGCTGAGCGCCGCTTGCGACGCCTCCGAAGAACCTGCGTCGAAGTAAACGGGCTATTGATTTCCAACATCGTTTACAATTGCACCGTTTGCATCCGAATTTCCGATCACTGGGGAAAATATAACTGTAAATTTTGATCGCGTGTCTACTAGATCGCGTGTCTACTAGAGTATTGATTGCACTAGCGCGCTACATGGGCCGGAGGAATTTTCCGTTCCGTTAGTTTATAGCTGCGTTCTACATGAAATTTCTACATATCAAATATTTTTCAACCAATAATTCTCTATCTGAGTTTATAGTAACTACAAACTTTAGATCTTCTTGTGGTCACTAGGCGCTAGAGGCTCAAGGCTGCCGATTTAAGCTTGACAAGTAGGGTAACTCCCGCCTATTCGACGCATTAAATTGTCTGCCTTTGTCACATTATAATTTTAGTTGTACCTACAGATTGTAAAATATATCGAAAAAATTAAGACGTTCTTCACAATATTCTTGTGCTATATTGAAATAACCTTTGTTAAATGTAATACTATCTATGTATTGATATTTTTATACCAGTATCGCGGTTTAGTATCTAAATTGCTTGAAATGCTGAACAATTCTGAATTTTGAGTTATTGTTATTTAAACAACCATAAACACAACAATAAACACGTCTATTATTTTAAAATTGAATAAACGATCCAATTCTATATTGCATGACGTGTGCGACAACCCGCGTTATGCAACGTGAGTGCACTGTCAGATTATGTGAATGTGTGTGTCCGCACTGCTACGTATACCACCTTACTCGTGTTTATTATCAGTAGCCGTAGACCTCCTTGTGAAAGAGTTCGTTCAAGGAAGTGTTGCCACCTTAGCTATTTCTGTCGCCAAGCAGTAATGTTAGCATTACCGTGTTCCGGTTTCGAAGAGTAAGAGTGCTGGAGAAATTACAGGCACATGGCACTTGTCAACTTATGTCTCAGGGTGACGGGCGCAGTGGCAGTGCCCCTCAGATCTTTGCGATTTAAAGCTCTTAGTGGCACTGCGACTGTTATGGATAGGCGTGTAGCTTAGCATCAGGCTCACGACTTGTTCGTCCATAATATCACTAAAAAAATACTATGTTAATAGACACAAAGTACTTACAGATTACGTCCGAGCCACCCGCTGCCGAGCGGCAAATTGCAAAGTACGTAACGTTGACAATCATCGGCAAAGTCCGTGCGGGATTCCAAGTTGATGCCTTTCTCCCTCAGCGCCGGCAACACTCTCGACGTGGAGTAAGCGTCGATCTTCGTCACCACGATACCCGATACGCAATCTGTTTCAGCATTGTTGTAATCGTATGATATTATTTCCGAGTGCTGGAAAAAAAATATCGATATTACTATTAATTAAAGGTAGTATTGCCATGTTCTGGTTTGAAGGTTCGGAGTCAAGGTCACCACAAGCATAAAAGATTTGGGCTCAACTTATAAGCAGCTCCTAAATTTGGTATTAAGTCTCTCAATTAGTGGTGTAGGAAACGCGTATGATGTGTTACGACTGATCTATTATCACACGGTTAATACACCTAGATACTTACCTATATAAATATGCCTAAGTATATTTAAGCGTTAAAAGTAATTGTTTTTTGTAATCAAAACATAAATGCAAGAGACTTCGATCCGTATTAACAATAATTGATCGTGTATCTAGTATCTTGCGATGTATCTCAAACTCTCCTGTCTACCTAGTCTATCTAAGGAGATCCATTGGTATCCTGTATCCCGTACTATTTTATTAATCAAGACCCTGCATTCAAAATCAAATAATCATTTATTCCATAGGTAAAATTATTACACTTGTTAACGTCATTTTTAAACTACTGCCCATTAACTACGCTAACCTCCTGTGGAGAACGAACAAGAAACTGTAGGGATTCCCCTATTCGAATAAACCTAAATGCTATGGAATATACTTTGAATCAAATTTGTGCGGAATATAGAGTCATGTCGTCTTTCAATACATCTTTATCTAACACGTACTCTTCAATTTTGTAATATGATTTTCAATTAAAATAATTTTTATGTATATATATATACAGTTCCCCATAAAAGAATCGTTTACCTTAGTTAAACGAAATCGTGGTACCATGAGTTTGGACTTAATTCTAAGATCAATATTTTTGATACCTTCTTTCTTAATGAAATAATGTATATTTTTACGAGCATACAAAATATTTTAGTAAATGTACTGTGATGCCACAGTCATGATACTGAGAGAAACCCGAGAACCTAAACGGTAAGAATGAATCGCTCGTTTTTGCGACACAAATATGGTTTGTATATCTGCCGCTTTACCCCACATGAGAATCCCGTAGGACATTATACTATGGAAGTAAGAAAAGTAAACTAGTCTAGCAATAGCAACATCGGTAAGCTCAAGTATTGTACGGACTGTGTATGCAGCAGAGCGTAATCTGCTGGCTAAGGAAGATATATGTAAAGTTTACATGATTAATTAAGATTGAATAATGATCTTTATTACGTATATTGTGTCGTTTGTCATTCAAGTAAATTGTTTTTTATTTGCAAATGTTTTTTGAACAATTGTTATTCATTAATATCGAACATTTCTTAAAATTCTGTTATTTACTCACTTCAAGAATGTCAACAAATGCACTGTATAAATAATAAATAATAAATAACGCACACACTCAATATAGCCCCGCACTAGGGAAGCCCTGTGTCGCGGGTGCCATGGACACACACATAGACAACCACAAATTACACCCAAACTCACGAGAGAAATAAATGTAAGCCATACAAACATTTCTCCAGGCCCGGGAATCGAACCTGGGACCTCAGCGTGGCAGTCCGGCATGGTAACCGTTCGGCCACGGAGGCAGTTAAAGTATGGGCTCGACTTAAAGTTCGACTGCGTTATGGCAGAGTTATCAATGTGATGTACATAGAATTAATTAAACTCGCGATACTCACAAACCAATAATGCCTCTGCACGGAAGGCCCGTCATCCTGGTACGGGCTGAAGGGAATAAACATGAGCACTATGCAGGTGATGGCTACGGGCGCCACTACCATCCATAATCGCTTGCGGGAAAATAGCAATTCGATGCCCGACTGGAACCAAAATTAGACAATAGTAAAACATCTATGTAACATTTTAATGTTATCAATTTGATGCTTAATTTTCTTTACTTGCTATTCTCCCAATAGTACTTCAATGACAGACTGAAAGCTACTACAGAACTACAGATGACGTTACGGCAAAAAAGGCGTTAAACAACGATCTGCAACCAGCACATAGATAAATTCATAAGGTCCGCTAGTTCGTTCCGTGGCTTAGTTGGCACAGCGTCTGACACGGTTTACTAGAAGACGTTGGTTCGAATCCAGCCGTATCGAAGGAATTTTTTCTAAGTGTTATAACTTTGTATTAATAATGATAACAAATTAGGGGCGTAATTTCACAAATATAATTGAACATCATGGAGGTCAAACATTGTGACATTCTTAAAAACTCACAAATCAATCATTGTCTTGAATTCCGAAACCTATTCTCAGAACTCACTAACTGGACTTAGAACAAGGAAATCGTCACTGACTTTGGGGATACAAATTAGATAGGTAATAAATAGAAATGTTTAAGAACGTTATTAACTATACTGTTAACATTTACATTGTTAACAATATGGATTTGGCTAAGACATTCCATACGGTATTCTTTCACCATCGACAAATTTGAAGAATTGAATATAAAACTCAATGTTCTCTTTTATTCGTACTTACCGTACAGACAGAACTCAACAGGCAAACATTGATTTTCTAAGTCAAGGAGGTAGCATAAACTACGGAGTACCTCAAGGTAAAATTTCGGGCCCCACTCTTTTCTTATGCCACATTAACAAATTAAGTAAATTAAACATTATACTCAACACAACATTGACATTCTACGGGGTTACTTGGTGGGAGTCTCTGAATGTGCATGGGAAAGTATTAATACTGTTAAAAATTAATTTGTTTGTAATGCTTTTACTAAGTGAGGTACATAACGTATAATGGCTGTAATCTAATGACGCTTTACATGAACGCTAGGTTGTTAAAAGACACTCAAAAAGTAAATACTGTTGTACTTAAAATATATAATTTAAAATATTGTTATGTAAATCAAGTGAACTAAGCCAGGTGATGTGGACTACCTCCACAGGCGTAATTTTATATAGAGAGAGAAACTGGGCTTGCTTAGAAAAGAAAACAATGAAACGCAAGAATGACTCACGACAGTACACAAGACGATGGCAGCAATGCCTGTGTTGATGATCGCGATGAGGTAGTCGGGTGCATTGGACCCGTTGCGCCCCATAATCGGCAACATCAGCGCGCACAAACGCAGGGCCAGCGTCAGCACGAACATGGTGGACGGCACCGACCACAGAACCTCCATTAGTAGATGCTGCCATGCTGAGAGGAAACATAGTATCAGGTGCTTTGTGAAGACAACTTGGTTTAAAGGTGCGCTGCTTCAGCCCCCTAATAATTTGATAGTCAGCATTTATACTATTACCAGCTCGATTTAATAAATTTGATTTACCGTCGAAACGATAGATATAACAGTGGCATCTCGTTTTGGGAGAAAACATGCACGCGACCCTAATTTGTCTCCACTACCGCGTCTTTTCGAACCATCAATTGCCTCCGTGACCGAACGGTTACATCCTAGTGGCAGTCTAGTCGCAGAGGTCCGGCCCAGAAGAAATAATTGTATGGCCTACATTTATTTCTCTCATGAGTTTGGGTGTAAATTGTGGTTGTGTATGTGTGTTCATGGTTCATCTCTTTTAACATTATTGGACCTAACTTACTTCATATTCTATGTAAATATATATATATATAAATAATTTTAATGAAAATTTTCAAGAAAGTTATTTATTTGTTGCACACACATAGAATATCAAATTCCGAACCGTACTTTACAAGTAACTTTTATTAACTGATATTCTAAGTTACATCCATTAGTGCTAAAGAGGACATTAAGATGTTTATATCTATCACGTACCTTGCAAACGAACGTATCTGATGACGGTCAAAGACGCCAAAGACATGAGCGAAATGATGAACAAAGGCACAGTGACAAAGTACCGTAATGTCGCGGTACTTGGTATGCATGTCATAATTATTAGTATGAAAGCTAGAATCGATCTCGTTGCGGCTTGCGCTTGCATTGTGCGAATGCAGCGATTCAGACCACTCTGGAAAAAGACAAAAAATATGCTGTAACCACATAGGGGTGACTCCATCATGAATGCATATTTAAAGATGAAAAAATCGAATATATCTCGGGTAAAAGCGTCCTATGTATAGCAGTCGAAGCAAAGAAGCAATAACATTAACGTAAGAAAATATAACCAATATGTAAGTATAAAACGATATTTTCAAAAATACTTTAGTCGCGCAAGTGACAGCCCAACTAACTGTCGCACATACGAATTGTACGGGCAAGAGTTACCCTCTTGGTTCTCCAGGCGTCGAAGGCCTGCGCCACGCAGACGGCCGTGATGGCGTACGGCAGCCAGTACATCGGGACCACAAGCCAAGGTTGTGCTAGGTACCTGGACAAGAGATAGGTACATTCAATACTGTATCGACCCTCTATAGGGGTCAGAGCTGGTTCATACTAACTTTAAGTTGATCAACGACGTTGGTGACCAAACAATAGAACACCCTGTAGGATCACAATGTGACAGAGTCTGATTTCAGTTCACGATTGTGCCAATTTAGGTGGGTACGTATATTTTTTCAGGTGCTTTTAAAAAAATTATAATTATAATTATAAAAATTATAAAAATAATAATTTAATTAATTTTAAGATAAAAATATTGTGTAATAATTATGTTTATTAATAATTATAGAATCTATAATATAATTAATTCGACCCTCCGTGGTAAAGTATCCTATGTCCAAATTGTCAAGTTTACAGGAGAGTCTTTTAAAGATTTGAATTCACTGAAATGAGCACAACACGTGACTTTAGCATGTCTCTGTTTTATTCGACAAAGCTTGTTACTCGCATAGAGTGATCATCTAACCGATATCTAGGATTTTATAATACTCTATGTAGGTAATGAGCTTTGCCGAATAAAATTCAGAACTTTATAAGGCTCCTCTGTAAACTTAGCAATTTCGACATACGGTACTTTACGTTGGAGGGGTCGAATTATCTAAACTAATTAACTAGGTTCAAGCTTGATTAAATTCCATTGTAACTTTGCTACACCCTTACAGGGTATCACATGTATAAGTTTATCATCCATGTGAAATGCAAATAAATGAATATGAAATCGATAGGTACACATTTTAGGTTATGCCGCCAATATTAATTTATGTTTTTTTCTTTGTTATCATGCAAAAACGCGCTTTTTGGGTAATTTACAATCTGGATCCCAGAGTGTCTTTGAGTTAACAATCTTACACTAGCAACACTGAACGTTTATGAAAATGTAATTTATGTTAAGAAGAATTGTAGTTTGTTAATATATAGCGATACACATAACATTTATAATACATGTTAACCTCCCATCCCTTTATATCAAGGACGTAAGCAACCAACATATTTTGAATGTAATATAAATGTCCGTCGCCAGTAAAACCTGATCCTTCATCAACCTAAATTAGAAATATACATAAGTTCATTGTACAGATCTATTTTATATTTCTAATAAAAATCCAATATTAATTAAAAAAGACAATAACGTTACTACATTTAAAAATAAAATAAAATAATTTCATATCCAAAAAGCCTACTATATTCTATTTTAACTGAAAAATAAAGTCATAAGTCACGGAACGCTTACATTGATGATTTATTAATTAAATTTATGAAATTAATAAAAAAAATTAATAGTAATGCTTACACCCTAACTGGGTCACATACCGTACTGAATTTTATTATGAAACCCTTCTAATGTATACATGTGCAATAATAAATAATACGTAATTAAATAAAAATAAACTCGCTGTTCTTGCCAGTCGTCTTCACAAAGTCACAAATTGATATTAGGTGTAATGTATGCGCCATTCTTTTGCCATTTGCGAGGTTTAAAAACTATACTGAAGGAAGAGCATGAAAAAAATCCGTGGTAGTGTAGTGACCTATTTAGCTCATGCAGGTTGATCTATGACGTTTGAAATAAATATTGTTAATGATAAATGTGTACAAATGTTTATTTACAAAGACCAACTCTTTTACGTTTCTTGCTCATTCTTCTCAAGAGAATTTGCCTCACGAATAATGGGGTAGAATTTAATCAATATGACGATTTCAAGTGTAAACCTATCAAATAAGGATTATTTGGGTTTGAGTAATGTAAGTAAATTTGTATAGATAAATTGTAACTTTTATTAAAACAAACCGACCTCAATAGTTCGTGGAATTACATTTATTTGTCAAGTTTTATTGACATCGGTTACTGGAAAATTATAATAATATATTAATAATAATTTTGCCAGTGTGCCACACTTAGAGGTGGAATATTTTCTTCCAATTTAAATGGGACTAATACTGAGGTACCCTCTTTCCAACAAAAAAGAATCATCGAAATCGGTTCACAAATAATCGCATAATATTCATTTAAAAAAAATACAGTCCAATTGAGAACCTCGTCCTTTTTTGCTCACCTGCGGTACGGAGTACTTTATCTCGACTATTTAAATTATGATCTATATTGAGTAAGTCTATATTGAGTAATAAATCATATTATTACTCAATATAGACTTGTTTAGCAGACAGGTGGAATAAATTGTTATATTACCTAAGTTGAACTGTAGTGGCCACCATGATGAGCACGAAAATGGCGACGATCAATATTCCGGCCAGTGTCGACAAAACTCGCCCTAACATCGCAAACAGCAACTCTTGGACAGTTGTCATTTCTGAAATTTGAAACACGTTTCTTGCTACTTACAATTTTGTCAAGAATTTAGGAATTTTAATCTTGTGTGTTGTGATGCGATATAACCATCTCCTCCGGCCTCCGTGGTTGAGTGGCTTGCATACTGGTTTTCCTGGTGTCACCATCTCTGAGGTCCCGGGTTCAATCCCCGGTCGGGTCAGTGTAGAAACTAGCTTTTCTATATTGTCTCGGGTCCGAGTGTTTGTGGTACCGTCGTTGTTTCCGATTTTCACAACACAAGTGGTTTAGCTATTTACTTTGAGATCAGAGCAACATACCTATGAGATGTTGTCTAATTTATTTATTCATTCGGTCATTGATTTATTCATACGTCCGTCCGCCCTCCATCCATCCATCCATCCATCCATCCATCCATCCATCCATCCATCC
>NW_020655294.1:2295025-2335247 GCF_003589595.1 Hyposmocoma kahamanoa
CATCCATCCATCCATCCATCCATCCATCCATCCATCCATCCATCCATTCATTCATTCATTCATTCACTTATTTATTTAGCCAAAGTTGATTTCCATCGAAATCACGTTCAATCGTATTGTAAGGAATGATTTTTAAGTGTAATAAGTTAGCGCCACTACACTCGCGACGTAAGCCTTTTATACTCCCTACCAGTCGGTAGATGGCGTTAGTAGTATCCTAAAACGCGTTATCGTTTTGTTATAGAGGAAACTACGCGAGTAATAATAGTAATAATCCTAACTGTAACCACATGGTAAATAGCTTTTTGAAGCTTTTACTGTGTTTTACGTTTATTAGGCACGAAAAACCAAACAGTTGGTAATAGTAATACAGGGTCTACACTGTAGAGAAAAGGCTCAAAAGGGCAAAATACCCAAAGCTGTAAAAACCATTGTGGGGTGAGGCCAAGTGGAGGGTCATGGAATAATTTTCATTCTAAAACAATTGATATTTTTTAGAAAAATAAATATTTTTCCATATTTAACAGTTGACACCTGTCAAAAGTTGAAGATACTAAACGAATACGAGATTAACGAATAACAAATTTTAAAAAACCAATAACATTTTCCTATGGAGAGGATTCCAATCGCAAGCAGTGGTGCGAAATGAATATGTATAATACCGATAAGTGGACTGTATTTTTGCGATTTTTAGTTACTTACATTAAAAGGTACTTACTTAAAGGTAATTACGAGTAACTGCACTTGCAAGTAACTTCCTATAAGGACTGGAATAAGTATATAGTAGCAGGTCGAAGAAAAAAAGGCAATCATGGGATCATGCACAGTCTTCTTTTCTTTCGTTGCATTGGCAGCAATTCCGCTTGGATACGGCCGCCACATGAGGAAAAATCCTCAGGTTCACTACTGAACACAGTGTATTGCGAACACAATAAACTATTAAAAACACACTCGCGCTGGTTAGCCATTTTTTGATGCACACAGTTCAGTGTCATAGGTTACTATCGTCTTTTTTTGTTATCAACTCATTGGCCGGTAAAAGAGACGGCAGCAGCAAAGTGTGCATGTTGGAGGAGGATGGAGGATACAAACGAAAGAAGTCCTCGCAAGTGGTACGCTCTACCCCGTACTAGTTTTGATAAAGGTCCAATGCAAAAAGAAAATATGAAATCCAACAGCAAGGAGAAACGTTAAATTATTCTTAAACGTTCATACCGTCGACCAAAACGCAAGGAACAACTGATTTTTGTTTTTATTTATGTATTAAACTTGCCCTGGAAACAATTTTTGGTTCCTTTTGTTGGTCCTCATACGATGTTTTCCACTTCCCTGAGCCTTTAGAGACCAGCCCTTTACTTCGAGTTAGGGAATAAAAGCAAAGTAGCTCACTTAGTCCGACGAGCCACACGTAATAAGCGACGGTGAGACAGGCGAACAGTGCCACCAGCAGGTCCACGGCCACTGACGCACCGTACGTGTACGACACCAGGAACCAGTTCAGGAAGTCGAAGTACACGACGACAGACGGCTCGATCTAAGGATAAGTCGAAGTTACATTAGACAACAGGTGAAGCGACTCAAATGGCTCCTATTGCTTCACGCACGCTCCGGCTTGTGGCACTCTAGATTTTGAAGAGGCTATTGAGCGGGTGAATATAGTTAGTGAAATATTTAAGAACTCTCATTTATTAAGGTCATTGAACATTTGATTTTAGCAACGTTAGTTCCTTCATTCCTTGTGAAACAGTGCGTCCAGAGACTACTACTGTCTCTGTTGCCAAGGATTAATTTGAGCGTTACTGAGTTCTGGTTTCGAAGGATGTTGGTGAAACTAGTCACATGTGATTTGTCAACTTTATATCTCAGATATCTCAGATCCTAAAGAATTAAAACTCTGAATTGTTCGTCTCGTGATTTGATGTAAAGAAAAAGTAAACAGGGATTACACCTGCTCTTGCCGGAATATTACCTTCGTCTCTAGCTCCGCATTGCCAGCGGCCGCGGGAACGAGGGCCAGCAGCATGTTGCCGGCGTTCTGGACCACGCCGGTCTTCACGAAATCGTCGCAATCGTAGCGCGTGTGATACACGTGGCCCCATTTTGAAAAAGCGATGTCGATTCCTGCAAATGGGTACACGATTGTTATACGATTCTTTGCAGATAATTATATAGCTGTAAGGACTGCATGAATTTTCAATAGACAATATACCGGTCAATGCATACAGTGACAGAATCAATGCTAAACCTAACAAATCTTGGAGCATTGTTATCCCTTTTTAAATCTATTATTCTATTTATGGTACTCAAGCCGGTTTGTCACCACGACTGATGAAAAGTGATAACCAACACCTAGACACATAAATCATACAATAAATAGAAGTTTCTCTTAAGCTCTTTCCAGGGATTCCCTATTATATTGTCAACAATTTAACATATTATCTTGGTGAGGCCTACCGTTTTGTACATTGTAACGTATTCTTAACGAGTGTTTATTCTTACCATGAATGTCTCCAAAATCCCTCCAAATCCTAAAATCCGTATCGGAAGGAATAATGCCATTTGCAAACATGAACTCTCCTACGCTTTGGGCATTCGGACGATTCACTACACTCTGGTACATGCTTAAAAGTCGAGGGTCTGACGCCTGGGAAAAGTTGATGTAATGGGTTATTGTCAATATGGCACATGCTGCTTCTGACATCCCTTTCAAAATATATGTTTTAAAATTTTAAGTGATTTGATCCACGACCACACGATCGTTCGGGATTCGTATTATGTGACTTATCAAACATACCACGTTTTATTCTAAGTACGTCAATTTTGGCAATATAATTCCAACAATTAAGCGTTTATTTAAAGATAAAACCACTTTGCTAATATATTGGCCATAGTATTTTATTTTGTCCGTGGCTTCCATCGTTTGGATTTATGTCTACGATTTTCTTCAAATACTTCTTGACCATGACCGAACAGTTACTATGGTGGCCTGACACGCAGAGGTCCCGGGTTCGATTCTCGGGCCGGGAGAAAAATTTGTATGGCTACATCTATGTGTGTGTCCATGGCATCCGCAACACAGGGTTTCTCTGGTACTGGGCTAAGAGTGTGTGCGTTATTATTATTATTACTAGCTACAGATATGAACACTGCGGCACCTAGATGAAAGTTTTCTCAAATAAATTCAAGCTGCGATTCAAGGATGCGAGCGGCCGGGACAAATCAAAGTGGAGATATTTTATGTTAATCAGCGGACTTTTATTGATGACATGACAATGATAAAGAAGAAATGAAAATCACAAAATTTATACCAAAGTTTTAGTAATTTTACTACTAGTACCTGAAAAATAATTGGCTTTCCGTTCATACCGGCAGAGTCTAAATTCACCACATTGGTCACACCTTTAGCCCATTCGTGTTTCAGAAAAGCGTGGCTAGCCTGAAAAATAGATTAGTATGTTTGAGCGAAAAAAATTATGTGGCGTATTGACCTCATTTATAAAATGATGCATTGAGACCGCGACAAAGCCCTCGCAGTGTCTCACAATGCATGAAGGAAACGCATTTAACCAAAGCCACATTTTGGCTAACTTTCACCGGGCATTGAAATTTGGCAGTGAACTTCCTAGAGACAAATCGAGGAGGGCTGTCATAGAAGACTCATCCGATCTATAGGATTTTAATACCGGAGTCCTCCAGAGTTTCGTTCTCCCAGATACTCTGTACTTAGAATATAAACAAAAACGTAAACGTTTACGAGCGTAAAAAAAACTTACTTGCAAACCATTTTCTTCAGCACCATTAAATAAAAATATGACATTGTGTCTGAGTTTTTGCGAACGCCGCGACAACTTGCTGAGAGTTTCTATCATCGCTGCGCAGAAAATGGCATCGTCCGAAGTGCCTGGAAATCATGATGGAAAAAATATAGTACATAAATAACTGAATACGAAATGTAGTAAGTATATAAACATGTATGTCTTTTGGTATCTCATCAAATACTAAATATGTCAATAAATTAGGGCAACAATCAGTTAAAGTTTGTACGCATAGGGTACATATTATGCGAGTGCAAATTTGTTGGTTAATCGTCTTCTAAGGTGACTCAATGCCTGCGAGAGTATTGTTTCCCTAAAAAAGGCATAGTCATTAACTCTTTTTACAAAACAGCGAGCAAGATTAACGCGTTCAAATACAGCTTATATTGTCGGAAGCTTTTTGAAAGTTTAGGGTCCTACAAGGCGCAGTACTATGCCCTTAACTTACCCAATGCAAAAGGAACAGAGTCGTAATGACAGTTTACTAGCAACGAAGTTCCGATAGTGCCATTGGGCAAGAACCCACTCTCGCCTTCCAACAAAGCGATGATGTTTGATACGTTCTGGTACAAGTTTACGAATGACAGCCAGTAGTCGCCTGAAAAGAAAAAGGATTGATTTAAGAACCATTTAAAAAGTAAATTACGTTACATTTAGTAGAAGCCGTAACCTATGTGAGACATCGCCGACAAGATCGAACTTTCTGCAGCTGCATTACTCCACGATATCTGAGGAGATAGTGGAGTACATCAGATTAAAAGCCAAGCGGTCGAGTCCCGCCACAATGTGAATTCTAATTAATCGGTGGTGAGAGCGCCGACCGAACATCTATTGACCTTCATGAAGGAGGAGTTTTGGCTGAAGGGTGTCGTATATCGGCGATTCCGCGGCCGGTTACCTGACACCAGATTGTGCCACACATTGCTGACAAGTGCACTTCGTTTAGATTAGTCATTTAGTTTCTAGATTATATTGTATCTATGTTAGTCCTTAAGTTATATATTATATGGGTCGTAGTTGCCTGATGTGATCAAATAAATAAAATAAATATTCTAATATAAACAAAATGCATTTTTTAGGACTATCAGTTGTTGAAATTAGCTGGCCAAAACATCTATAAATAAGTCAATAAGATACAAGTGGTAAAAACAAAATCCTCGATAAATAAAATATGAAGCCACAATCATAAATTGTTATTATGGAATCGAGGGACTTACGTCACTCTTTCCGAGTGACGTACATGTAACTGAAATATACTGGATTAACATAATTAATAAGCTTGTTACTAATAAGATATGGAATCCATTCTTGTCCCAAATAAATGCTTATTATTATTATTTGGGTATCTATTTGAGATCTGGATTGGTCAAGTTCTCTTGTGATTAATTCCCAAACGAATTCAAATGGATTCGATTATCTAATGATAATAGCTAAAACAATACTAATGGAATACCGTGTAAGGGAGATTTTTATCCCGAAATCAGACAACAAACTCGCAGTCACAATATGGTAATTTAATACGTATATACCTGTCTATATGGAGTCCTTGAGAAAAATATAATGCAGACTACCTGTGACCATTTGCCAATCAGTCCTGATAGGCAAATTAGACTGCTCAGCGACGGAGTCAAGAAGTTCTTTGAGGTCCTTTGTCTTCTTCAGGTGATACTTTGTCCCGGTGACGCGCGGCTCGGTGCCTTGGATTATGTGTATGTACCGCCATGCTGCTTCTTCGCTGAAGGTCACGGAGTTCTGAAAGTCACAATACCATTACGCTGTACGTACTGAGACTTTTAAGTGCTGTGATAGCCTAGTTGATAGCGTTTAAATCCAAGCTTTCTTTCGTTGAGTATACAGTTTAGAATATTGATATTAAGTAGTTGCTTTAACAGCGAAAGGAAACCCATTCGCACAAAGTAATTTGCTCTCTCCTCGGCAAAGTAATGGCGGTAGCTGGTAGTGGCACTAGCGGTATCTGCGGATCCCGATTTCTACAATTGAGGTCAATTCGTTGCTAGAGTGAATGGGCGTTTTTTCTAAACATACGGGTACCGCTGTTGGTTACATATCCGCTTGACATCAGGTGAAATTGTCGGCAAGCGTTTCCAAGCAGATTCCAAAACTCTTCAAAGATGTGGGCAGTCTCCAAATAGGATTTGTTCAGCTTAAATTATAAAGTCAAAGTAAGACTTTAACCCTCCCAGAAGACACCAATAGCAGCAACCCCTATTCTTTATGAGATACCTCAGCAGACTGCTATTCTCGGAAAGCAGGATTTTGTAGCCTAAAAAGTATAACAAAAGACTCACATCTCTGGCGACGTCCGATTCGTTAACCACCTTGGGCATGTCATCTTCCACCAGCTGTGTAAGGTATGCCAGGAGCAGATATAGTCCTAAAAGCACTATTAACAGTGCCGTTGGTACCTACAAGGTTCATAAGTTATAATTTAACAGTGTACATGTCATCGGATAACTAAACATTCATCTCTCATTCATTTATTCAATAATGTTCTTTAATCTATTCAAAAAGAATACTATTGGAAAGTGCTGACTGGTCAGGAAATAATTATTGTAATTGCTTAAGTCAGACTCGGCGAAACTACGCTTATGTTGTTACATGTCAACTTCTAAACATGCTTTGTATTCACAATTACATTAAATACAAATTATGTGTGTCGACATTAACGACATTATGTACAGTATTAGTTGTGAAGCGGCCGTAAGATTCCCATCGACTTGCTTAAGAAATTATATTCAACTAAATGTCTAATGTTTAGCATTCGCTGCGTGCCTTCCACCCTTCTCCACTTGCACCTATTTCGCATTTTACCGTCCTTACTTTTCTTCATTGTTTCAATTTGACTCATTGCTTCAATTGTTGAAAAGTACTATGTGACGTAGCAACTTAGTTTTTATGAGTCAAGCTTTGTCTATTGCTTTTATTTATATATTAAGTAATTTTTGGAATACCATAAAAATTTATAAGATAAAATTATATACCACACCAATTATATAACATGTAAACATTTAAATTATTCGCACTCCCATTAAAGACAACACAAAGCACTTTTAATCTCTGACATTTGCAGAATATTTGTAAATATATCCCAAAAGAGACAATACAACGTAAAACCCCAAGGTCCCGTTTATTCAAATGTTACTCACTGATTTAATCGGCTCATGTAAATGTGCACCTTTCCCAGTCGCATCGTACGTGGCCTAGAATAATATACGATAATTTTAATACAGGATACCAAATACACAATATGAAATACACGATAATATTTTACTATAATAAAAATGCCTTTTCACTTAGATATTTGCATAAATTATTCTAATACATTTTTTATGTTAGCGGTTACTCTTATTACGATTTGTGATAAGAGGGTACCTCAGTATTGGTCCTATTTAAATTTGAAGAAAATATTTCACCTCTAAGGGTGGTAAACTTGGGGATGAACCCGGTTTCGCGTACTTTTCGGTAACCGATGTCAATAATACTTGGCAAATAAATGTAATTCCACGAATTTTTAAGGTCGGTTTTTTAGTACTCTGTACTGAGATTATTGTTATTGTATTAACAATACTTGTAAATAAATGTTTTTTTATATTTTTCATATGCCTGGGAATTAGACCCGTCGCGTACAGCCCCGACCCGCCCCCGACTCGCGCCCGCTCTCTGTGTGTTTCACGCTGAAGCGCTATGTTGCGAAGCGCCGCGCATTTTGATGTTTTGCACCTATCATAAACCGAATTATAACGAAACCGTTGTTCTTTCAGGATATGTTGGATGTTTATCGCAAAGACACGATTAGGTTCGGTTAGGTTAGGTTAAAAGTAACGTTGTTGTGCCGACAAAATGAGTACTTTAAAGGATCTTATTAAGCAAAGAGGCCACATAAGGTCACGTTTAACTTTATTTGAAAGGTATTTATCGTCTTTATTAGAATGCAAAGATACAAATGCAGTTAAAGTAAATGAACTGCGTTTGCGTTGTAGCACAATGCGTGACCTCTCTTGCAACTTCGAGGATATTCATGTTAGATATAAATGTTAGACGAAGAAAATGATGAACAAATGATGGAGCGCGAATCCACTGAAAATACATTCTTCAATTTAATTGCTCGAGCTCAGTCTTTATTAGAATATTTTGAAAATCAGGATAAAATAGAAGCTTCCTCTAACAATTCTAAATGTGGTAATGTTAAATTGCCGTTTATTAAAATAAGTTCTTTCAACGGCGATCCTCAGACCTGGCTATCTTTTCGTGATACATATTTATCATTAATTCATGAGAATGATAACATAAATGATATAAATAAATTTCATTATATAAAATCGTATTTAGAGGGTCCTGCCAGTTCTGTCATAGCTTCCGTGACGATGTCGGTAAATAACTACGTAATAGCATGGAATTTGCTTCGTGATCGTTACGATAACAAGCGAATTTTAATTAATGAACACATAAAGTGTTTATTTTCTATACAACCACTGAACAAAGAATTCTACAGTGGCATTCGTAATTTGATTGACACTTTATCGAAAAATTTAAATGCATTAAATTCCTTAGGGGAGCCCACAGACAAGTGGGATTCGCTTATGGTGAAGCTAAGAGGAACCCACGGGGCCGGCCGATGTGGTGGTAGGCTGGCCCGAGGAGGAGGGCGTTCCGCGCAGGGCTCGTTTGGCCAGCGGGACCGCGCGGATGCGCGAGGAGGAGGGTCGCGGAGGGAGAGACGTGTCGGTGTGTCGTTGCCGCTCGTCCTGTCCTCCGCGACCCTGGCGGGTCTGCACCGCTTTCGACGATGTAGTGGCGGCGGGGCCGCGGGGGAAGAGACGTGTCGGTGTGTCGTTGCCGCTCGTCCTATCCTCCGCGGCCGAATGTGGGCGGTTGGCCCGTGGTGGGCGCTCCAAGGGACTCTCTTTGGAGAGTCCGCGCGGAAGCGCGTTAGGTGTTGCGGTGGAGCCTGTCATCAGATCCGCCGCGGGGGCTGGGGGAGCAGCCACTTTACTTCACAGTTGAGTGGATGCTGTCCTGGCCCCCCATGGCCCCTGGGTAGCGGACTCGGGGGAGTTCGTTGCCCAGCATAAAGGGGCCCGGGATGGAAGGCTCGTCTGGTGTTCGGCGAGCCTTACATTCGGAGTCGGGGGACCGATGTGTCTCCCTTCTCGTGGAGGGGCTGCGCAGAGCGCGGCCTGCCGCTGGTGGGGGCGCCGACGAGTGCAACAGCGTACCCGTACCCCCACCTACAGCGGAGAGGAGGAACACTCCGGGGGTTTAGTGCGATCGGGCTGCTCAGGGCTCAGCCCAGTCCCACGGGCTCAGCCCAGTCCCACATAACCCCGGCTCTGCCCCCGCGGGGCCGGGGTATCTGTAAGCAGATTCCCCCGGATTAACAAAAAAAAAAAGTTACCCCGGCTCTGCCCCCGCGGGCAAAAATTCGTTTAAAATCAAAAAAAAGTTTAAAAGAAAAAAAATTTTCCTCTCAAAATTACTTTCGAGGTAATAATATTCGAGCAAACGTTGTTTCTGGAAAATGTCATTTCGGACTAGTGATAGGTAACTAAAATGTGCACTTTATTTAGCAATGTTTGTTTCAACATTATATTGCATTTTACAAACGTAACCTTATCACGAAGAACTTTATGTTACATTCCTCGTTTGAATGCATCGCGTGGCTGCGGCAAGTTGAGGCAGCCCTAATACTATAAGAGCGCCAAATTCAATAGACCAGGCCAAAGTTTCTATACTCTCGCGAGTTACTATTATTTTGTTATCATAATAATAATAATAACAACATATAATAATGCACACCATAGAGAAACCCTGTTTCGCGGGTACTATGAACAAACATAGACAACTACATACAAACTCACAAGAGAAATAAATGTAGGCATTTCTCCAGGCCCGGGAATCGAACCCGGAACCTTGGCATGGCAGTTCAGCAAATGGTATGGTAATAATGGTAAGGCTGCTGATACACATTTGTTTCTTCTAGAACGCATTACTATTACAGTACAATTAGTAACCATCCGATATTAAAAATATATACATGAATGATATCTTTTATTTATTTATAACTTATTAAACATAATTATTCCAAAACTAATCTTGCAGATAAAACGCGATGAGCCCACGATTATACACGTATAATCTATAAATTTGAAGAATCAAATGGATTTAAAACTTGAATGCAATGTGGTATTAACATAAAAATATTTTTTTCAATTTAAGTACTTCTGGAAAAAAGGGTTGTGCCCTGAAATAGTAAAGAAAAACACGTTAGTTTTTAATACTACGAAGAAGGAAAAGTGTTTATTATTTAATTAATTATTTTAATTTTTTCATAACAATGCCGCCCCCTTACTTCAAGTGTTTATCACTTCATAAAATACGAAATGTTACGATAATAGGGTGCGTGTTTTTGTGTTACAGACCTTGATTGAATATAGTTTCTGTATTAAAGTGATTTGATATGCGGTTTCATATATGCCAAAAATCAAATGACTTATACCTGTTTAGTTTTCTTTCGTTACGCTTAATTTTATAAAAATTACGTTTTGACGTGACGGTATATTGCAGCTTATCGCACCTTTGCTGTAATATGGCCACTCTGTAAAACGAAACCTTTTCAGGAGATATGTTTAAAGATTCTACGAAACAAAGTTAGTCGATAACTTGTTTATGCTTAAGGCGTGTCACCGGAAGAGAAACGGGAAAAACTGTTTTCCTATATCAAATGGTTTAGGTATTTACTATTAAATAATGGTCTTGTAAAAAATATACGATACACCTAAGAATAATGTCTAAGGTATGTGCTAATTAGTTACACCATACGATGTATTTCACCCATCGCATAAAATTCTGAAAATACTAATTATTTAAGAATAAAATATCTAACTTTCTACATCATTTTTATATGGAGATATTCCTGTTTAAGCAGTGGCGGATTTGCAGTCTTGGCTGCCCTAGGCCCCAGGCCATGTAGTCCGTACCAGCTGCCCCTTTCTCAGGACATATCTATATTTTATAAATAAAATGTACGAAAGTGCTCTTAGGTTTTCGCGATTGTTACACAGAAGAAATGAAACTATTTCTCCTGATTTAAATCGCGTATATTTGTTTTTTCAAACAAACCGACGTTTCAGGCCCTTCACAGGTCCCACGGTCACGGTTGACTGAGGTGGTACAGTCATCAACCAGTTATGTCTAATATTAATGCAAACCACCCTATTTTTTCACTATAGTTACAATAGTTATTAATTAAATAAACAAAGAAATAAACTACATTGTTTAACAAATTATTTTATTGTAACAATATTAATTTTTATTAACTTAAATTTATTATTAATTATTAATGGAAATTAGAATAAATTAAAACATATTAATTAGTACTGCAGTCTTATATCTGTTTGGGATTTTTCATCAGAGGAAATACTGGATCCCAAACTGGTGGTACGGAGTAACCATCTTCCCTTTTGAAATTAGGATTTTTTTAATTTCAATTGCCTCTCGCAGCATCCTGGGTAGATAATGGACTTCTTTTACAAGGCCCTGGGGTTTGTCAAACTTCATTCAATGTGTTTATCCATGACATGCTCGCAGAGCGCAGACTTGTTTACGCGACGGTATTTGACATCAGCTATATGTTCTTTGACGCGGGTACAAATACTTCGCTTTGTTTGTCCAATATAAGAGAGACCGCACTCGCAGTCAAACTTGTAAACTCCTGCATCCTATAAGAGGATGTTGCATTTCACGGATCTCAGGAACTGAGAAATCGTCCTCAGGGGCTTGAAACAGGTCTTGATAGATACACGCCTGAGGACTCTTCCGATCGTGACCATGGAACCTGTAAAGGGCCCGAACAAGCCAACGTTTGTTTAAAAAACACATACGCGATTTAAATACGGATAAATAGTTTCATTTCAGTGCAGTGCGGCCCGCCGTAATGTGCGTGAGCCTTTAAAATATTTAGGTACTTTGAGTTATTTCTTGCGGCCGCCCTAGGTCCGGGCCTAGGACGGCCTTAGAGCAAATCCGCCACAATCTTTAAGGACTTCAGAAAACCTGCTAAATTTTGGTTTTCAACTGAAGCATAGTTATTAAATTTACATTCATCCCAAAATTTGAAAATTACCCAGCGGTTTAACGACAGTCGCTATCGGGCGCTTGTCGACGTTGGATCTGGGCTAGCACTACAGGGCGCGACTCGCGCGAGAGCGACATGAAGCGCGAGATTCTGGCATTCTCTCATAGAGATCATCATCTGTGAGAAATCTATTTCTTCACTCAGCTAGGCACCTATACAGCTTCCAGCAGCTGACAAGAAATGTCGTTTTGATCATTGTAATTTTTTAAAGTTTTTTAAATGTTTCATCATGATATATTTGTATGACCTAAAAATATAAAGAGTCAAATAGATCATTCCCATCGATTTTTATCATCATTTGGATGATGATATACTTTATGTAATTCATGTGAATATTTTAATGTAATATAATAATAAGGCGCACACACTCATAGCCCCACACTAGGGAAACCCTGTATCGCGGGTGCCATGGACACACACATAGACAACCACAAATTACACCCAAACTCACGAGAGAAATAAATGCAGGCCATACAAATACTTCTCCGGGCACGGGAATCGAACCCGGACCTCTGCGTGGCAGTCCGTCATGGTAACCTTTCGGCCACGGAGGCAGAGGCTTTATAGCAAAGATGTATGGCAAAGGCAAAGTTAGTGAAATAATAAATATAAATGAAAGCATATAGTAATCTAAGAGTATTAACCCGCTGACAGGGCGTTTGATAGCGCTCTTCGTCGTACTCGAGCGTCGGCACCACACTGTACACGTAACTCTGGAAACATAAGTGTTGTTAGGTGTTATATGAGTCTTATTGACACGTTATCAAGAAAGGTGTTGAAAATTATCATTTGGAGTTGTTTCTAGCGTATAAACAAAGCACTAAACTATGTAGTTCTTCATTTTTAAATAAGAGATAAGAACGTTAATAAATAAAAGTTGTACATACTTTTTTTTATGATACCCAGTGACGGGAAGAATATGTCGTACGTCTGGTGGTAAGGGATACGCCTGTCTATAGCACTGCAGTTCCAGTGCCACTTAGAGCTTTAAATCGCAAAAATTCGACGGGCAGTGCCACTACGCCCGTCACCCTGAGACATAAATTGACAAGTCCCGTGTGCCTGTTTCAATTTCATCAGCACCCTTACCCTTTTTTACGATTTGCTTTTGTAGGATGTTTTTATATTTTTATGGATAGTGGGCCAAGACGACTTACGTGAAGCGTGCCCCTCCATCTGTCCTTACTCTTTTATACCCCAAGACTCTCTTATAAGAAGTTCCTAAATAAGGCGCCGTTCAACGCGTTCACCCAATTTTCATGCTTCTTTTATCATACTCAACACACTTTATCGTACATCAGGTTTGGGATCCGCACTACCCTTTTTAACACCTGCTGTCTGCCCATAAAGACGTGCAGATCTCCATTCATTTCCGGTATTTTCTGTCCGTTCAACCTCACCTGTATGTACACTTACTTATTCATCTACGTGGCCATAAGTCGCCCTATCTCGGGTCCCTCCCTTATTCCCTATTAAACTCCCTAAGTTGGAGATAGACCGCGCTCCCATTACGTCGTAACGTTTTATTTATCGTTGGACGACTGTCACATCTAGCCTGTTCCCATATCACGACTATCCGCTGTGATTGTGTCGTGGACTTTTATTTTATCGCTGAACGACTCTCTTGTCTAGGTTCCCTCTAGATCGCAACGACAATTTATCGGTTCAGGCAGCTGCCTTGTCGTTTGCACGACAGAATCGTTTGAAGCTGCGATTATCAGTCATCACAATTTTATTGTGATGTTTTATTTATCGTCGAACAACTGTCGTTCTAGCTCTTCCCGTTATCACGACAGTCTGTCGTCGTAACGTCCAATAAGTGTACGACAGTTAATCGTGTTGTTCTATGTGTGAACAACTTCATTTAAATATACAATCATCTGTCGTCACGACATATAGGCAGACACGACAGATAGGCCCCTGTTACACGAGGACAAAGTTTTCGCGCTGCCGCCGTATTATTCAGAGGAATTTAAATGTTGTTGCCTAGTAAATATAATTCAGATTCGCCATTAATGTACATGAAGGCGTGATAACCTTGACTGCGCCACCGTATAATACAGTTTTTCTTTAAGGATATTTTGCAGTTGGCCGCTGATGGCCTTGACTGCGCCACCGGAAAAATGGGCGAGCTGAGACCTCGTAACCCCTAAAATAAAGCAAAACCGAAACTTAAAACTAAGTAGCGGGCCTGAGGGCGCCCAAGTGGGCACGGACCTCGGCTCAGCTCAGGCCTCAGCTCAAGGCGCTAGTGAAGACTTCCGCCAGAAGGCGTGATATAGGAGAGAATCTGCAGTGTACGTGCTGAAATGAGGGGCTCTATGACCTCGCCGGAGGACGGTTGGTGCCTATGCGGATGGACTGATTTGCGATCTGGTTGGCCTTCAAAGTTGCGGAAGTGATAGGGTTGTCAGGGTCGTTGAGGACTTCTCTTGGCCGACGGGTCCCACGTACGAGATGGGGGTGTTCCCTGAGGGGGTCGTACTTGGATGGAGCCACCACGAGGGGTTTTGGGGTGGAGAGGAGCAGAGACAAAGGTATAATACGGATAGTGTATTTAGTATTTTATACAATTTCCGTGAACAATTTAACACCGCGTTTTAAAAAATTGCATAAAACGTTCATCGCCATTTAGGGGCATCTAACTTAAACTAAATACATAATCTTTTTAGAAGTCTAAAACAGATATATTCCCTTTCTTTTAAATTCCTCATGCATTTTGCATCAAAACTGTTCTTCTAACAAGATTAGATTGACTTTAACTTGGGCCCTAGTGAAGGCATTGGACAAATAATTGGTAAGGTACCTGGTTCCGACTCACACTGTCCGTTCAATTCGCATCGAAACCTTCAACACGCTATTTTTGTAATATACTTATAAATCGGTGTAAAATGACAAACAACGCTCACACGTGGTCTGTGCTCACACGTTATAACATACCTGTGATACAGGATACGTGTAACATTTGTAAATAAGTAAAGACAATGGATTAGCATAATATTTTTATTCGCGGCAATTGTTTGCCAAATGTCACGAAATACGACTTAAATGACTGTTGTGTTTGAATGTCTATTCAAATCAGTTCTTATAAATTTTAGAATTAACTTCGTTAGCTTCCACATAGTAGGTCTCCTACTGCTACTAAAGTTAGCGTGAAAAACTATGGACTGCGGTCTAAATCAAGTATGTAATATATACAATATATTACAGCATCATTACGGGACACGGGTTTCCCTTAAGGATATTTGTTTCACTATCTAATCTAAGAGATAACGGCCTGTATAAGAGTTGATAAGTCAAATACTGCAGTAATAAATAAATACTCTAATAAAACGTTCCAAGTTTGTTTGTACGTTAAAATATAAGGAAATGGCGACCCGTAGGTCACCATTATAACATGTATGATTTAATAGGCGTTACAATTATAATACTATCATGCGTTTGATTGTATACAAAGTTAGAGCGCGTTCCCATTACGTCCTAACGTTTTATTTATCTACTACTGTCGCGTCTAGCCTGTTCCCATATCACGACTATCTGTCGTGACTTTGTCGTGGACATTTATTTTATCGTTGAACGACTGTCGTGTCTAGCTGTTCCCACTAGATCGTGACGACAATTTATCGGTTCACGGCAGCCGCCTTGTCGACTCGTTTGCACAACAGAATCCTTTGAAGCTGCGTTTGTCTGTCGTCATATTTTTTTTATCGGACGACTGTCATCCTCACTCTTTAAATTGCCATGACAGGCTGTCGTCGTAACGTAAGAAAAGTCGTGAACGAATCGTTAATCGTGTTTTACTAGATGTGAACAACTTCATGTGAATATACAAACCACGACACTTTAACCGCTCACGCGATGCGCTCCTCCTACCGCAAAATGGCGGCTATTTGGTTTCGCAAACTAGAAAAGCATTCAGTTTAAATACAAGTTTTTATAAATAAAAATTATTATTCTGCATTGCTAAATAAATACACTCCGTACTACCAACAAAAACATCTCAAATAAAATGCAGTAATACACCGCAAATCCTGCACTTAAAAAGCACTAATGAAATTTTTGGTGTACTTGGGTAAATATGATAATATTCCGTTTGAGTGGTTCTAACGTTTACCATGAAATTACTCCTTAAAGGATAGTTTATAAACATTTATATTCAGGGTAAACTTAAAAAACGCTACTTACGGTATGTTTTCAAAAAAATAAACACCGAAATCATCAGCCCAAACAATACTCACACGATTGTCGTGACGTATTTTAGAAGTAGTTTATTTTTTTTAAATGACAGACCCAGGCATTAAAAACTTTATGGTTTGCTAGAGTAGTTACCGAAACAGCAATTAATATTAATTTTTTTACCTGTTATAACATCGATATCCGATAAATCGGTATAAAATCATCACCAGCACCTCTAGGTGTGGTATGCGTCTACGGCTGCATGTATCGCGTGAGCGGTTAAGCTACACAACTATCTGTCCTCACGACGTAATGGGAACGCGCCCTTACGGGCAATAATTCTGGAAAGAGTTTGAAAGCTAGTTTTGTGTTAAAATTTTTGTGTATAATACAATAATTTAATCATATTATCAATGTCAGAATATTACAATTTTAGGTACAATATGAAGGAATATTTTCATCGTCGAGTAGGTAATATCTAACAGAAATAGCGCAGATTGCTAATAGTTAATATAAAACAATATAAGTGTAATAACAAAAATAATATCAAAATGTAATGTTCAATAAAAAAAGTCCTCTACACTGTAATATTCATTATCTAATAAAATAGATAGAAATAGAGTTTTAGTGGTCGTGTATAAAACCAAACTAAGTTTCATTGAATTATTCTTTACAACATATAAATTAATTTCAAAACTCATTTCCATTAGCATTTCTTTAAAATTTTGCAATCAGTTTGTTCTTCTGTTTGTTAAACCGAAATTATTTCGCCCCCTTCGATTTACCCCTTAAAATCTCGAGCTGTAGTTCGTATCAAACCCATTCTATCTGCGAGTTATAATCACACATGAAAAAGTAAATATACGATTAATGGAGAATTATTCTCTTCTGAAAGCTGAATAAGATCTCCAGAATGAAAGTCCAATAAAAATTTTTTCAATATTTATATCATAGGTAAGCAAATGACACTTGAAATGGTCATATTGATTAAACTCTAGGCACTCATTCCTGGGGCAGATTCCCTGAGAAGAATGAGCAAGAAACTCTAGGGGCTTGCTGTTTGCAAATAAACATTTGTGCACTTTTATCATTTATAATTCGCTGGAAGAATGAAGTCGCCAAAGATCTAAAGGAACTGTACAAAATGACGTTCTTTGGTGTCGAAGACCAAGATCCCCTTCGGTAAGTAAGTAAGTAGGTATCAGATACTATATTTATATTTTCGTTCATAGATCGATATGCGAGACAACCTGCAACTGTTAAACGGGTCACTACTACGAATTTTTGTCATCCCAGTATCTACCCAGAAGTTGTATGAATAACCTCTAGTATCTATAAAGTTTTTGTTTCACTGTAATTTTAAACCTCGCAATGGCAAATTTTATCAACCGGATTCTTATTAAGAAGCGTATACATTACCCCTTAAATTAATTTGTGACTTTGTGAAGACGACCGTCAAGGACAGCCAGTTTATTTTTATTCCTCGTATTAATGTTATGTCTGTCACTATTTTTTGATAAATAAATTACAACGCATTTTTCTTAATATTAATTACGAATAATAAGTAAGAATGTTAGTTTCTTTAAACTTATATTCATCATAAGTCCGACTTAGTTACAATAATATATCAGATATGGCATTTAGTGAGGAGATGTATTGTTACACTCACCTTGGAAAATTTATTTTTTCTATTTACCAGTGTTGTTTCACCGTTTATAAAACTCATGGTGCTTTTTTAAAATAAAATTCACTATTGCTCCACAATGTAATTAAAAAAAAACACGCACTCAACAGTGAGACGAATATTGAAGCGGTTAAATTAAAAACAGTACTTTTAACATCGAACGTCAAAAGTAGACTGTATGTTTAAAGCCCAACAACCTAGATTAGTATTTTAACAATCGAAGTTTATTATAGGATATCGAGTTTATGAACTGCATTTTATCTTACATATTTTGTATTTTATTTTTCTTATTGCCGTAATAAAGATAGAACGAGATAGATTGATAAAATGTATGGGTAATAATGTCCTTTAATGACAATTACAATGGCATTGCCCTTGTCAAATTAAAAACAATCGTATTTTATGCAATCATTGCCTAATTAGGGTTCTTCAAGTACCGTGCTAAGTAATAGGTACGAGATTTTAAGACCTATTTACGTAATGATTGCGTAGAATACTTTTTCTACGAGTAAATAAAATTATGAAACAGAACTAATATTTAATACGTATATTTTGTTAGCATTCCATGACATGATGTTATCATTCAATCCAAAGCCAAACAAACGCTACAAAACAAAAACCAAAGAGATAGAATAGAAGTGGCGAAGTACCGCTTACATTTTAACCAATATATTTTTTAAAGGTTTATGATCAATCATTTATTTATTTATTAGATGTACAAAACAGTTTACATTCACTCCTTAACAAAAGCTTTAAACATTATTACTAGTTCTACTCTACAATGTAAACCTAAACATGTTATTGTTTACAATTTTGTTACGATATATTAATAAAACGTACTTAGGCATAATAAAACTATAACCTTAAATAAAATACAATTACTATGACTATAACTATGAAAGAGAGAAACTGTGGTGCTTGTGGATGCGATTGCGAAGTCTTTAACATTACTATCAAATGTATCCATCTCTAAATCATCGCCAGGATCGGTCATAAGGTCATAGTCATAGTCATAAGGTCATAATTTCATATCATTCTATGAAAAGTTTAAAATCTTACACGAAAATCAAAACGGATTTAGGAAGAATCACTCTACTACATTAGCAACTTATAAATACGTAAAAAACATTTTTGATGAAATTAACAACAAAAAAAATTGCAGTCGGGCTCTTACTGGATATGAGTAAAGCATATGATAGAGTTTCCTATGAGACACTTTTACACAAATTATACCAAAGTGGAATTAGGGGAGTAGCCCATAATTGGTTCAAATCATATCTAAGTAACCGCTTTCAATACGTAGAAATCGAAAACACAGACTTTGAGACAGGTAAAATTTCACAGAGTAGATCAGATAAAGTCCTTGTGACTGGTTCCATTCCGCAGGGTAGCGTTTTGGGATGCATATTATTCCTTATTTACATAAATGATCTCCCAAACATACTGGATGATCTATGTGTTCTCTTTGCCGATGATATATCGGTTTTAATCCCTTGCTCATATACTAGTGATTTGGAAAGTAAATTGAATTTGACACTGGATAAAATTGTAAACTGGTTAGAATTACATAATTTACAACTTAATTTAAATAAAACCAAAGTTATCCAATTTAGACCCTACCAAAAAACTGCACTACAAATATCGTACGAATATAAAAAAATCAAGATGGAAACTGTAAACTCTGCGATATTGTTAGGATTACATCTGGACACTCATTTAAATTGGAAAGAACACATTAAAAAACTTTTAAATAAACTATCCTCTTTTATATACGCACTTCAACACCTCAAGCGAGTGACTGACTTCAGTGCCGCTCTTATATCCTATTATGCATATGCCCACTCAGCACTCTCCTACGGTGTAATTCTGTGGGGAAACTCCTGTGATGTAGATAAAGTATTCATACTACAAAAAAAGTGTATAAGGATATTGACTAACATAAAACAAACTGAATCCTGCAGACCCCATTTTATTAAGTACCGAATATTGACCCTTACTGGAATATATATACTCGAGTCCTGTAAGTTTGTTAGGAAAAATCCAAAATTCTTCACGCCTATAACAAATTATAAAAGAAATAATAGGAACCTAAATAAGCTTAGCGTGCCCTTCTCAAAAATGGAATTAGTGAGGTCTAGTCCCCATTTTATGATGATAAAAATTTATAACCACATACCAAATAAAATTAAAAACCTTGACAGGCTCTCTCTATTCGTTAATCATTTAAAGACATTTTTAATTAGTAATTGTTATTATAACCTTAAGGAATTTTTTGACGATAACAAATAGATAAATTTACGAGTCAAATTTATAAGTATTGTATTGTGTGTGTTTCCGTAATGTATATAATAATAATGATGTATTGTAAATGTATTGTGTAATGTATCAATTTTTTATTTTTATTTTTATTTCAATTTGTAATTTAGAATAATTTAATTTAATCATAAATAAGGATATTCATAACAATTTGACCCCTGAAATATTGCTGTGCCCTTGCAGGGCGTCACATGTATACCTAATATTTTGTACCACCTTGTAATGAAATGTGATATGCAATAAATGAATATGAATATGAATATGAATATGAACATAGGCCTGACACATTCTCGTGAAAGGGTTGTAAAAAGAAGTATTATTAGTATAAACATTCAATACGATAAATTAATACGATAAATTGTCTTGGAAGGCGTCGTGGATTGCACTTGATGTTAAAATTAATATGTTATGTTTTAGCCAATCAGGAGGCAGTAGAGCATTTGAGTAGCGTCAAATTTGATATTTTTAATTAACAAAAATTAGACGTTCTTTTTTAAAACTCATTATAGCTCTGTAATTTTGTTTTTGTTCAGTAACATGTGCCGTAAACAATAGAATTATGATTCAGAACTAAAAAGAGCTTCTTTGTGATATGGTTTAAGAAATTATAATTGACAGATTAAAATACAGGAGTAGAAAAAATATTTTATAGAATAATACTACCTCACTATATGCAATAGAATCTGAAACACTAATTAGAAACAATAAAGTCTTTTTCGAAGATGCAAAATCAGTATAACAGTCTGATTGTGTAGACAACACATTGATAACACTACAGAAACTGATATCGCATAGCCATGTCAACAAATTGAAATTGAGCAGGAAGTATTTGAAATGATTGATGTCACATTACATTACATGACGATAGACAAAGTGTTCTGCCATGTTATAATAAGACAAATATGGTAACTCTATACAGACGTAACAGGTCGGCTTGTATGTGTGCATCGGGTTGTTACTGCTGCAGGTTTTAACACATTATGCGGATGCTGATTTTTAACGGCTTCAAAAGGAGGAGGTTCAAAATCGACTGTATTTTGTTTTGTATGTATGTAACGGCATTTTTGAAGCGATTTTGATAATTCTTTTTTTGTTGGAAAAAAGGTACCTCTAAGGGTGGCAAACTAGGGGATGAATTCGTTTTCATGCACTTTCCGGTAATCGATTTCAATAAAACTTGGCAAATAGATGTAATTCCATGAATTTTTGAGGTCTATTTTTATCTATTATTTTTATATATTAACTGCCTCTGTGGCCGAACGGTTACCATGCCGGACTGCCACGCAGAGGTCCCAGGTTCGATTCCCGGGCCGGGAGAAATGTTTGTATGGCCTACAATTATTTCTCTCGCGAGTTTGGGTGTAATTTGTGGTTGTCTATATGTGTGTCCATGGCACCCGCGACACAGGGTTTACCTAGTGCGGGGCTATGTTGAGTGTGCGCGTTATTTATTTAAAAAAAAAAAAAAAAAATTTAAAAAACAAGTGAAACATGTACAGATCTTTAATAAATCTACATGCAAAAGCTTTTTTAATGATTTTGTGACATCATCCTATTTACGAGCCAGACTCTTATCGATAGCCTCCTCCACTCCTCACGGTTCATAGCCTGTTCCTTGACCTCTTCAAAACGGGTCATCTTCTTTTTTATTTGTTCACTATACGCCATTTTTGGTGTTCCTCTCTTTATTTTCCCCTCAATGGAGGATTTCCTCAATTATCACCCTCACAATTAGCCATTACGTTAATTAACCTGCATAAAAACAATCAGTCAAGCTAGACAGGCTAATCATTCTCAAATTTTCTCAAAGATAGAACGACAGATGAGCAGCTTATTGGTTTTGCAGTCTGTTTCTGGATTATTGGTAACCTAATGTCACGACGCGAATATCCGCAATGCGTATATTATAATCTATGCGGATTATCCGTGGATATTGATATTCGTAACAACCCTGGTGTGCACGCCAGCTGCGTGCCGTATACTTACGCACACGTTCGCATAATCTCGCAGAGCGCTCGCGTTGCGTAGGGGGGTCGTCACTCGCACTGTTAAATGGCATCAAATGATACCAAGTGACTGAACGAACAACTCGTGGGCCTAATGGATGGTAAATGACACGTCTGTCCATAACAGTTTATATGGTCCCTGGGCAAGCTCGCTCGCACAGGTCATAGTGCCCTTCCCGTATAACCAAGAGATTGATATGGAGGGGCACTATAAACGAAACTTATGTAGAAAGATTAGATTAGATTAGATTAATGTTTATTTGCCAAAATACAGTAAATATACAGTATTAAATTGGTACAATGTATTCAACCTGCATGCAGGTGTGCAAATATATTGGATTTTATTGGTACAGGTAATTGAAGTTAATTAAAATGTCAAATATTTCTAAATTCAAAGTATTCCTTATTACTATAGAAGCAATGTGTCATAAGCCATCTTGTCAATTGTAGTTTAAAATTATGTCCGTGTAGTAATTTAATGTCACTTACACTTGGTAAATTATTAAAAATCTTAATGCACATGTTGTAGCAGTTATTTGTGTAAATTATTTTATGGCAACGAGGTTGATATAATTGATTCATAATTTTAGGCCGTGTTTGTCTTTGAAATATTTCGCCACGTATTTTAAAATGTTTAGTATTAGTCTTAACAAACACACAGATGTCTCTGATATACATACAGGGGAGAGGTAAGATGTTTAGTTTTTTAAATAGGGGCTTGCATGAATATGAAAACATATGGGACTGTCCATAACAGTTGCACTCAGAGCTTTAAAACGCAAAGATCTGAAGGGCGCAGCGTCAATGCTCTTCGTATTACTGCGGCATAAGTTGACAAGTCCCATGTATCCGTAATTTTACCAGCTCCCTTACTCTTCAAAACTGGAACGCAGTAATACTCACATTATTGCTCGGCAGCAGAGATAGGTAAGGTGGCAGTACTTCCCTGGACGAACTCTTTCACAAGGAGCTCTACTGGTACTGAAAATCGTGTTTATTGTTGTATTTGTGGTAATTTGAACAAGGGTGTTTCAAATTCTGATTTTTCCATTTCATAACCATTACTTTATAATAACGATACCTTTTTAATATCAATCTGCTTAGTGTGCCGATTCTCTACGAATCTTGGCGACCATCACGGCTATTCTCATTTTTGAAGCTGCCACACGAAAGACGGAAAGTGTGCTAAGGTGGAACCAGTCTCTCTGATTCTTCAACTACGAGGTTTTTCTTCTGCCTCGACTACGCTTTCCTTGTATTTTTCCTTCCTTTTTAGTTGAAGAATCCGGTATCTATTGCCCCTGATTACGTGGCCTAAATACTGCAGCTTCCTTACCTTTACAATTCTGAGTATTTCCTACTTTTTTGTCATTTGACGAAGAACCTCAACATTGGTGACCTTTTGTACCCACGATATGCCAAGCATATGTCTGTACATCCACATCTCAAAGTCAAAATTGCAGTTTGGTATGGAGTGTTGGACCTCAACAACACGCAAGAATATCAATACGTGAATAATTATATTAAACAAATGTTATTTTAATATAGCATGGGAAACCTGTAGATAAAACTAAAATAATAATGTAACAACCCTACACTCCGAGCGACACTTCGACTACTTATCTAATATTACCTATACTGTGTCACTATCCTTATTTCACAACACGTGGACAGCTAGGGTTCTCAGAATTTATCTAGAACGATTGCACATTAAAATCTACAAGTGAACGAATCATGTTACCGTCTTAGCAATAAGGTCTTAGTTTGCGAGTTGGAAAATGGATATGTAATTTGAGTATCTTGTCGGGACCTATTGTTATCGTTATTTGCAGACTTAAGTTCATATCGCACACCTATTTGTTCGAATATCGCCTTCAGTGCAACGGAAATCCGCCAATATGTGTAGCTTGATGTGTTGCCATCTGTACTTTGTTTTTTTGTAATTTAAAAGTTTTCTCTATAATCATATCAATCCATTCATATGACTACGAGGTTTCACTAGCAAGAGGCATTTGGTATAGGACTTTACCTTGAAAGCCTAGGTTTGATGGTGCGGGTAGGGAATTTCTTATTTCAGCATTATTCTTAGAGTTCGAGTTTTGTATTAACAATTATTGAATTACCTTTTGGTTTCAATGGACACAATTATTCGGCCTGTGGTCTAATATACTCATCGTTACAACACTATCTAAAATATTTTCTTTAACCGACTTCAAAAAAGGAGGAGATTCTCTATTCGGCTGTTCTTTTATTTTTAACCGACTTGAAAAAGGAGGAGGTTCTCAATTCGACTGTTTTTTTTTTGTATGTATGTTACGCGATAACTCCGGTATTTGTGAACCGATTTTCATGATTATTTTTTTGTTGGAAAGAGGGTACCTCCATAGTGGTCCCATTTCAGTTTGAAGAAAATCATCCACCTCTAAAGTAGGCGATTTTTATTATCTCCTGTGGCAAGTCTCGTATAGTGGCGAACTAGGGGATATTTCAAAAAAACTTAGCAAATAGACGTAATTTTGAGGTCGCTATTTTTTAGTACTCATGTTGGTGTTCTAGCTCTCGTTCGGTGGACTGTATTGTTCAGGTTCTTGATCTGAATCGCAAATCAAACTCTGATTACTAACCATTAAAACCAACCACGTTTATTGCTAAAAATGTTCCTACTTAAGTACCAAATCAACTCTCTCATCTAGTACAGTGGTTGGCGAGTAGGCGGTCGGCGCGGTGCGCGGGGCGCGGGAGGCGACGACTCCGTACGACGCTGTGTGCGGGGTGCGGGGTGCGGGGAACGGCGACGTGGTCTCGGTTGGGGCGCGGGGCGCGGAGTATGTGGCTCGGTGTCCGTAACAACTCAGTACTGAGATTATTGAGAACCGATTTTGATGATCTTTTTTTGTTGGAAAGGGGGTACCTCAGCATTGGTCCCATTCAAATTTGAAGAAAATATTCCACCTCTAAGGGTGGCAAATTAGAGGATGAATCCGGTTTCGCACTTTCCGGTAACCGATTTCTATAAAACTTGGCAAGTAAATGTAATTCCACGAAGGTGAGGTGAGGTCGGTTTTATTATAAAAACAATTATATTTATTTACTTCCTGAAACAAAGTCAATGTCATTGCCATTGTCATTAGAGGACATTATTACATATTTTGTCATGCTAGCTCTTTCTATCTTTATTACTGCAATAAAAATAATAAGATATAAAATAAAATATATACGGTTTAAGATAAGTTATAGGTCATAAACTCGATATCTTTTTAATAATCCTGGTGTTTTCGGCTTAATATATACAGTCTACTTTTAAAATTAAGTGTTAAAAGTACTGTTTTTAATTTAATCGTTTAATTATACGCTCCACTGCTGGGTGTGGGTTTTTTCTGGAAATAAGAAGTCGTCTTATTTATTTAGTGAAATAACAGTGAATTTTATAAAAAAAGGACAATGGGTGTTATAGAAGGAGAAACAATATTAGTAAAGAGAAAAAATAAATTTTCTAAGGTGAGTGGAACAAATCGTCATCTCACTAATTGCCGTATTTAATATTTTTACATTATAACTGAGTAACTATAGCACGTAAAACTTAATCAGCTTTCAAAAGCAAATGTCCTCCACCCACTTGTTACTAGCTCACTTTTAAAGGAATAGCTTTAGAAAAAATCTAACGTTGATTGGTAGGTTAAAAAAATATTTTTAGTGTTGACCGTTAAGTCAGGAGTTAGCCGTTCACTAATGAGTATTTGAGAAGTATTTGTGAAATATTGTATTGTGTACTATTGTTGAAGAATTTAGATAAAAAAAAAACAGAATGGCTAATAAAAGGTAAGTTATTGATATTTTTATTGCATGTGTTTGATGCTGCGGCATAGTAACATTGTTATGTTCTACGACAATTTTAACAGCTTTTTATATTACAACAATGAATAAAACTGTGATTTTTTTGTAGTCAAAGTTGGTGTTCCTTATATCAAACAGTAGTATTATAGGCTATTATTACATTATGTTTGTACAAAGTATTCTTATTTGTTCGCCTGTCCATAACAGCTGCAGTGCCACTCAAAGAATTGACGAGCACTGCCACTACGTCCATCACCTGACACGTATGTTTGAAAGTTTGAAAGTCCCTTCAAAACCAGAAATTCTACTTTCCCGGTCGAACTCTTGCTCAAGGAGGTCTACTGCTACTACAATTGGCTTAGCTTTGGTCGAGCCATAGCGACAGGTATAATGGAGAGCTTCAAAAAGAGCGACGATCGTAGATTTGGCATTTGCCTCGAAGAAATTACTTGAAGAATCTCGCTTTGATAATAACGGGCATGATAAGTTAAAAGTTTTTTTCCATCCTTTAAAGTTATAGGGATAAACAGACAAGACGCAACATTTCCCACAAAAATGCCAAATTCTTTGTACAAAGTGTAAAATCACTTTGCATCCGAATGACTGTTTTCAAATGTCTACACAGGGGGATATTTTTTTTTTTGTTTGTATGTAATGAAAGTTATTCATTAATTTATTTCTAATAAAAAATATAAAGTCAATCTCGTTTTTCATTCAATCCAATATCAATTTTAGTGTAAGAGTAAGCATATTCGTATACTAAGTAATAGTAGCTCAAATTACTATTGTTCTTTAAAATTTTTAAATTAAAAAGAACACCATATTCCGGCTTATCCACAATTTCTTGAATTTTTCGGATCGAATCGGACACTATTCAGAAAATAAAACAATTTGGAAAGATTTTTACGTTTCAGTAACAACTGGGTCATTTAATCGTCATTAATTAATAAGTTTAAAGAAATAAATTTTCTTACATTACGTCTTACGTCACAATAAATTTATTCAAATTCAATTATTCAAGTAATTAATAGACTCAGGCGTTACTTTGCGGAAGTCCATGTTAATGAAAATGGAAGTAAATTAATTGGCTTCTCCGTAAACCCAGTGAAAGTTTAATCGTGCAAAATAGCTGCGCTTATGTTGAATATTTTTTTCATGCAGTTAATTTTCCCACCCTCGAGCAATCAATAAACCCTGAGGATGCCTCGGGTGTATTTTTGATGGTGGTTAGTGACTGTAGTTGCGCTTGTGTTATTTTATTTTATTAACTTTATGCGAGGGGAGGGTGGGAAGCATAACCGCATGAAAAAAGCAAGCGCAGATATTTTGCACGATTTAACCTTCACTGGGTTCGCGTAGTAGCAAATTATTTTATTTCCATTCTTATTTATTCAGACCACTCTGTTCTGTTATTAGGCAGTTAAAATAAAGAAACTAAATCTATGTTACTAACAATATATAAATCACACACATTATATAGGACAGTAACAATGGACAGACACACAAATAATTAAACAAAATAAACACGTTCAGCGTGAGGATTTATCACAACCGATACCCAATGCCTTTATAAAGCACTGTCCGGTCTCTCAGCTAATATCCTCAGTATGCTGTTAGGGCTCCCCAGCATACTGCGTCTCACTAACACAATTTCAATGAAACCTGCCTGAAATTTTCTTTATTGGATAATGAATTCTACGGTGTAGAGAATTTTTTTTCGCAGAAATTGTATATACATAGTTGAATTTTTTTATTGAACATCATATTTCGATATTATTTTGTGATTACACTTTTTTGTTTTATATTAACTATTATTGTTAATATGTGACGAAGAAAATATCCCTTAACATTATTATTGTGACATTGATAATATAAAATAACGACTTTCGATAAGGTCTTCAAGAAATAAATAAATATTAGACAACAGCACTAAAACGTTGCTCTGATTCCAAAATAAGTAACTCAAGCACTCGTGTCATGGAAGTCGAAAACAACGACGGTACCACAAACACCTAGATCCGAGACAATATAGAAAAAATTTTCACATTGTCCCCGTACGGGGATCGAATCTGGGATTTTAGGATGGCGACATCATAAAAACTGGTGTGCAAGCCGCTTGCCCACTGAGGTCGTCAGAAGTTAATAAAAAAAAACGATATGAAACTAGTTATCAAACTCCCGCCAAATCTTTCTCATTCGCAACTTTTCAAACGCACATTTAAACGTTTACTTTTTCTACTCCTGTACTTAAACTTTTTTTGAGTTCCGATTCAAATTCTATTGTCTATGGTACTCGTTACTGAACTGCAATTTTTCAAATAGTACATATTGCAGTTCCGTACACAGAACTATAATGAGTTTCAAAAAAGTACGTCGAGTTTTTGCTAATTAAAATATCAAATATGACGCTACTCAAACGCTCTACTGCCTCCTGATTGGTTAAATTGGCCTAAAGATCTTGCAATCGGGCCAGAAACCTTAATAAAAAATGATTGGTTAAAATATAAGCGGTACTTGGCCACTTTGTTTTTTGTTTTGTAGCGTTTGTTTGGCTTAATTGTTAACAAAGTATACATTAAATATTGGATGTGGTTCATTATTTTATTGACTATAACTATTACTTAGGCCCTCGGCAAAGGCTCGTGGCCTAAACACCTAAAAAAAATCGACTTTAAGAACCCTATTATGCAACAATTACATACAATACTATTAGTAACTCAAACGTTAATTAAGCCATTAAAGTTATAATGGTGCGAACTAGAGATCACCACTTCATGGTTAAGCTATATACATTTTAACTTGCAAACAGGTAACTTTTAGGTTAGATAATGAGATAAAAATATTTAGAATAGACCCGTGTTCGACAGTGATGCTGTAATAAATGTACTTGATATAAAGTTGTAGTCCATAGATTATCACATCATTAGATGTTAGTAGTAATCACGACACAAATTTATAGAATGTAAGTGTTGTAACCATGTTGAGTTTGCCACAACTGTTAGGTAGACTTAGCGCCCAGTTACACGAGGAGAAAGTTTTCGCGGGGCCGCCGCGCGGCTACCACCCAGTTATCACGTCTTCATGTACATTAAAGGCGAATCTCAATTCTATTTACTAAGAGAAACAAATCTATTTACTAGCCAAATTCAAGCCAAACTCGCCCGCGTGCCCGGGACGCTCATTTAAGTTAAAACGTAAAAGCTAAAGAAATAGAGCATATTTTGCTTGACAGTTAGACACACGCGATCGCTGCGCGGCGGCCGCCATTTTTCTCCTGAGTGAAAAGGTTGTGTTATTAATGCAATTTTCACAACTAGAGTTGGCAGCTATTGCAATAGCTCGTGATGACGAAGTATTTGAAACACAAATTGAAACTAGAACAAGAAGATAGTGTGTACATTCTACTTGGAGAAAACGAGAATCCGAAGGAGAATTTGCCATGCTCTACAAAGATTTAATAGATGATGAGATCGTTTTGTATAGTCCAACGTTGTCTACCCTCCGGGTGCCCGGTATAATATGAATTAGCCTTTATTCGTTTGTTTCTCTAATATCAATTTCTTCTTCGACCCACTTAAGTGTTATCTAAAAAACATATAACTATATAATTTAGAAAAAAATGCCTTAAATTCCATAAGGTATCTTTGACAGAGGTGATAACAACACTTATTACACTTATGTTTCCAGAGTCACGTAATCGATGGGGCGCCGACGCTCGAGTACGACGAAAAGCGCGATGAAAAGCCCTGGCAGCGGGTTAATACTCATACATGTTTATATATATTATATTCTCATATGTATTTATTATGTCACTGCTTTGCCTTCGCACTACATCTTTACCATCAAATCGTCAATTCGCCGAACTTAATAAATGAAGGTATGGATGATAAAACTCCATGAAGTGATCCGTTTGAATCTTTAAGTTTGTTTCTACCTATGATCTTTTTAGATAAATTTTGCCAATGATAAACGTGAACAAAATTCTATTTACAAAGAGCAACAGAATAGCCTCAGGAATGGTACATTTAGTACCTGGTGTTTCATCAAATTCAAAATTGCAAGTGTAATTCACATCTGCGATGCAATTGGATCTGTAGTGACTGTTGTATAAACAATTCAAACTTTTTAAAAGCAGTCGAGAGCAAAAATGGTGTAATCTTTTTTAATTTTTTGAAATAGCCGAGTGGATCCTTTTACATACGCCACTGCCGCGCACATGACATTCACTCTAATTATGTTGAATATTTAATGTTTGCTTTACTGTTGTGTAAGATTTAATTTTTATTTCATTTCTTTTTTTGTTATTTCATTTTATTTCTTTTTTAATTTCTTACTGCGTATTTTTGTGTTGTGGCGTAGTAATAAATGATTTCTATTCTATTCAAAAACAAAGAACCCAAAATCAATATAGGGTAGCCTGGTTTATGACGACGCACTTAAGGTTTGAGACCGTGTAGAATGAAAACAAAAATTGTTAGAAAATCAGCTATAGTTTTATTTTATAGTCTACTTAACCGACTTTTACATACTAACGTGAAAAGTAGTTATATTTAATAATGTGGTTGTAATTGATAAAAAAGTGCAAAATGGGATTTGCGTACTCTTACACTGTACTTATGGGTAAGAGTACGCATGTGCGTCGGGAAGAGTACGCAACACCTTTTTTGATAGGACTTCGTTTATCGGTCGCACGAATCACCTCCACACCTTTCTGGTAATGTGATTTTTTTGTCTCGGTATGCATGGGCCTTTGCTCATGGAGAGCTGAGAAGAATCTACTTGTGGCACGGACATACCTCAGTTAGAGTGGTGGTGGTGCTTCAGGCGCACTTGCAGCCGATATATCAGACACATTCGGAGCACATGCCTCAGATTTGTTAAACCTTTAAAAATACTAGATTCTCGCAAAAGTTTTCAATTGATTGAGAAAGAGGCATAACGATAGAAATTTAATTCAGAAGTACACTATTCTAATAAAAATGATATGAGACTACGCGCGTACTCTTGCAACACGTCGAGTTGCGTACTCTTGCACACTTCAGCCATTTCAGAATAAAACTGCTGCTAACCCCGAATGTTGCAAGTGACCATAATCGATTGCAGTTTGACCTCTAGACGAGTTTTTGGGCGATTTCATATAAAATCAGTTAAAAAAACATATGCTTAGTTTAGGCTCAGTAACAATTTGAAAATACCAAAAAGTTTTATGCAAAACATCAAAATCTTCAGACTTAGGTAGTTTATTGGTTTTCTGATATTGGTTTGTTTAATGACACTGAACTTCTCGGCAATCTGAATTGGGTACTCTTATCGGATGCTCCATCCTAAATTCATCTTAGATTTCGTTCATCTTAGACCAGGCTACCCTACGTCTATACTTAATATACATAGTTAATTGAATAACACGTCGAGTATAGTATTACGAGGTCATCGAAATACCTACTGGTGATAATCAGTCGCTTTTTTACGGTTAAAATAAAAATCATAAACACACAAACAAAATAGTCCATTTTCTGAATGTTTTTAGAGACTAAAATCAATCAGTTTGTAAACAGTTCGTTACAACTCATTTTTTCTTTTCTTTCCCCCAAATATTTATCATTATCAGGCTCTATTTATTACAGAAGAAAATTCTTGCAGTCTCGGGAATTTCGGCAGCAACCATAGCGTATTTAGTTTCCACGTTACAAAGGACAAAGTTATAACGTAATGAACGTTATCAATAATTTCGTTATAAAAATTGGTTTATATTCCGCTGTAATGTAAATTGAACCTTATTGGCGGTTATAAGTCAATTGGATGCTGATAAGCAATAACGTGTCAACCAAAATGATCATGGTTACGCGAAAATGGCTCCAAAAATTTTTTCGTAGTTTTTGGTAGTTTGTTCTAAAATTTACTTGTAAAATCAGTACTAAAAAACAGACCTCAAAAGTCATTCATCCCCTAGTTTTCCACACTTAGAGGTGGAATATTTTTTTTAAATTAATTGGTACTACTTGCTTTTGTGCTTGTTGGAAAACTCAGATTTTCCATATAATAAATAAAGAGTTTTCTTAAAAAAAATTACATTTTTCCAAATGCGCGTTAGACGTTTTACATTTCCGGAGTCGAAGTTATACTTTTGGTTCTACGCATCGTAAAGCTACATTAAGTACGCTGATTAATGGAGTTTTCTTCAGGAAATTAAGTGTCATAACCACCACCTTTTCTTGCGGTCCTAATATGCATTAACAATCCTAATTCATCACGTGATAGCATAATATATACTAATTCCACATTGCAATGTTTTATTTATTACCCATTTAATTCTTCATATTTTTGGATTAAAAAATAATCGTAGGTTCATTGTTTTTAATCTACATGATAAGATTTAGAATATTTAAGTACTTATTTAAAAAGTTTTAAATAAATTATAGATAACAATTGATGCATAGTTTGGCTTTTACTTTCGGCTTTTAACACGCAGAAGATCCGGGTAGCAGTTCCCAAGAAGGGATTCAACTCCTGGTTCCTGAGCTCTCTGTATTCTCAGATCTCTCTTCACATTAACAAATTTGTGTTCGAGTTGTCACTATTCGAGGGAAAATCTTAACACCACGATTCAGAAATAACGCCAAATGGGTCAATGCCATCTAGCGGATTTTTAGAGAACTAAAGTAAACAATCTGGCTTAAGACCGTCTATTACATAAAGTAGGTTTGTTACAGTTCTAAATCATATTGTATTTTACAACGATCTCTTTTGCTGCTACTTGCGTATGCAGGTACATTTGAAGTACATGCAATATTATTAAATTGTGAGTTCATCAGAGTTCAGATCTTCTTATACTTGAAATGTTTAAAAACACCCTGTATCAACTTGTAATACGTTTGTTTAAAACATAAGATACAATAAAAAAAATCCTTTAAAAACGTAAATTTTACAAATATCTAAGTGAAAAGGCGATTGTTTTTATAGTTAAAAATCATCGAGTATTTAATATCGTGTATTTGTTATCCTGTATTAAAATTATCGTGTATTATTTATTCCAGGTGATGTACAAAGTCACTAGAAAAGGCACACATTTACATGAGCCCGTTAAATCAGTGAGTAACTTTTGAATAACTGGAATACATGTTAATGTTGTAATGTTTGTTTTGTATTATTGGGAATTTGAAGAGTTTATATACTGTGTATATATATATATATGAGCACGAGTTTGAGAGAGAGTTATTCTGTTTCTACTAGCATAATAAATAAGTAAAATAAATAAAATATTAGACATCGCATACGTTGCTCTGATTCCAAATTAAATAACTCAAGCACTTGTTTTATGGAAATCGGAAACAACGATGTTACCACAAACACTCAGATCCGAGACAACATAGAAAAGGTAGTTTTCTTCATTGACTTGACCGGGTATCGAACGCGGGATCTGAAAGATGACGACATCATGAAAACCGGCGTGCTAGCCACTCGACCATGGAGGTCGTCAAATGATATTCATCTATTTCTATTTATTGTAATTAATTGGTACAAAGATCGAAAAACACAAAATAATCTTTCGACCAGGCTGTACTCGAACCAGCGACTGTTGCCTCAACGTGGCTACTTTAGTACACCCTGTTATTAATTTCAATATAAATACTACTACCATAAAGACTGATAATTTGCTGGCTGCAGTCATTAAAAGTATTCTAATTATAATTTTTTTAACTAGCATTATTAGATTTATCTTATCAAAAGGCATTCCTCAAATTCATGACAATAAATTCAACTGTAATAGATACTATGGACAAAATGATAAACCTTGATTCATCAAACAATAGATCCTGTACAGATAAAGTTACTTTAACGTTAAATACTAAGTCTTGTTGACGTTTTCATAGATTCCTTTTTACCTGGTATTAAAGCAGCTGCAGAGCCACTCAGAGCTTTAAATTGCAAAGGTCTGAGGGACACTGCCACGGCGCCTGCCACCTTGAGATGTAAATTGACAAATCTCATGTACCTGTAATTTCGCCAGCACCCATATAAGGTAATGCTCACATTGCAGCTTGGTGGTACAAACAGGAAGGTGGCAGTACTTCCTTGAATGGTATTGTCTTTGCTGTGTAAAAAATAACACATGCATAAACGTGTACATAAGTAGTTGTATTTGCAAGAGCTCAGAATTGTATATGTATTGGTTGGTTGGATTTTTTATTTATGGTTTATGGTTTAAGACATTTATTCTCACTAAGAATTAAACAATTCACTTACATGAGAACACAAAGAAGCTTAATATAAATATTTTTAGAAAACGTACTTAGGGACGGTAGTCAGCTAAAAAATTATAAAATTTTACCATCGTACAATTTTACTGACAGACAGACAACACATTCTCAGGTGCAAATGGCTAGCACCACCACAGATGTACTTCCAAACCACGCCCGCAAGCTATACTAGATGTGACATACATATATTAATATAGTTTCCGTATTAGAGTTTTATTTTTAACAAAAATGAAAATTTATTTGTTTTATATGTATATATGTTTACTTATTTATTTATTTTTTACTAGTAAAAGGTGTTTTAATGATTTTTATTATTATTTATTTATTTTTTATTTTTTTATTTTTTATTTATTTTAATCTATTTGTTTCATAATGTATTTAATAATACATTATATAATAATAATTTATTATTCAGTACTTTTTCGTATTTATTAGAAGAGTAAATTTAGGTTTAATTTTTGTTACTCAATATTCGAAATTACGTAGTATTTTAAAAGTTTTTTGAATGTAATTAGTGATTGTGTTTCTTTTATATCATTGGGAAGTTTATTATATAGTTGCGCTCCCTCAAATAAAATATTCTTTTTTCCATAATTTGTTCTTGATGGCCGCAGGACTAAATTATTTGCATTTCTTAATTGAATTTTTTGTATTTGTTTCTTTTTTGTGAAGGCTATTTGTGTATGTATATTTTTAGTTAATATTTTACGTATCAATAAACAAGTATAGTACATGTAGGTTTGGGTAACATTTAAAATTTTAGTATTTTTATATATATTCTTAGTAGGCGTACGGTAGTTATATCTAAACAGGACCTTTATTAGTTTGTTTTGTGCTCTTTGTATTGGGTTTAAGTTTGATTTTGCTGCTGAGCCCCAGATCTCAATCAAATAGTCAATGTGTGGTTTAATTAAAGAATTGTATATGAAGTAACACACTCTGCGTGGAAGACATCGAGTGATCCTCTTAAGGCTCCAGTAAGAGAGGATAGTTTAGATATTATTTTTTCAATGTGAGGCTTCCACGTCAGTTTGCTGTCAACAATGAGCCCCAAGTATTTTTCACTATCGATTCTATTTATTTTTAGGTTATTTAAAGTTAAGGGTTCGTAATCGGAGATTTTTTTGTTTTTTGCTTTGAAAATAATATAATTTGTTTTAGCAACATTAACAGTTAGAAGGTTATACTGGAACCACTCATTAAGTAATTTAAGATCATTTTGCGCATCAGCAACAATAGTTTCTATTGAACTTCCAAAGTAAAACAAACATGTGTCATCAGCATATAGAGTGACGTCACCTTTAAGATCAATTTCATGTAGATTATTTATATATATCAGAAATAATAAAGGTCCCATAATAGACCCTTGGGGTACGCCGTGACTAATAATTTTAGGTTGACTTTGTTGGTTTCCTATCCTTAAGACCTGTTTACGATTCGATAGGTAGGATTGTAGTATATTATACGCTGTTCCAGTTATGCCAGCTTTATTGAGTTTTTCCAATAATATGTCGTGACTCACGGTATCGAAGGCCTTTTTTAGGTCTATGAATATACCTAATGCTATATTTTTCTTATCCAGATTACATTTTAGCTTAGTTATAAGATCCATTGTTGCTGAGAGAGTGTTCGATTTCGGTCTGAAGCCATACTGTTTACTGTACATGAAATTAATAGAGTTTAAATATTTTTCAAATCTATTGTATAGAATCTTTTCAAAAATTTTAGACAGAATAGGAAGAACCGATATTGGGCGATAGTTTCCAGGATCAGTTCTATTTCCTGACTTGAAAATAGGAGTGACTTTTGCAAGTTTTAGGCTATCAGGAAATATTCCGAGTTCTAAGCATTTATTTATGCATGTTGTCAAATCTTCAGCGAGCACTTTTTTAACACATTTAATAGCTTTGGTACTAATACCATCAACACCTGAGGACGTATTACTATTCAATTTATTGCACATTTTAAGAACTTCCTCTGTGGTCGTTGGTGAAAGTTGTGATAGTGCCTGTGAGTGGTATTCAGTTGACAGGCTTGTTCTCGTATGATACTTCTTTGGTATTTCCTTTGCTAAAACCTTTCCTATATTTGAGAAATAATCATTAAAACATTCGCAGATTTCTTTTTCGTCAGTAATTATATCTGTACCTCTCAGCAATTTCGCTGGAGCAGTGGACTCTTTAACTTTGTTGCGAGAGAGGTTATTTATAAGTGACCACATTTTATTGGCTTTGTTTTTACAGTCTTGGAATGCTTTGTAATAGTATTCTCCTTTTAATTTTCGTATCATATTGACTACACTTTTCTTTTTCGTTACGTAATCTTCTTCTATCTTTTTGTTTTTTGGATTTTGTTTGTGATTTTGGTACATTTCATTTCTACTCTTTATTGCATCTAAAATTTCTTTCTTTATCCAATCTTGTTTCGGAGGATTAATTTTTTTGGTCTTAATCGTTTTGCTTGCGTTAATACTGTAAATTAAATTTTGTTCTAGAGTATTGTATTCACAGTCTTTGTTTTTAGTTGTATCATACGTATTATAAAGTTTTTCGTAGTCTATTGCATCGTACTTTACTGTCTTTATCGGTTCTGCTTTGTAATTCTTTACTTCGAAATAAATCTGTTTGTGATCTATAAAATGTATAAGTGCGCATTTGACTTCCATCTCATCTAGTAGAAAGTGACGATGAGGTCGATGATGGAGCGTGCACACCTAAATAATGCCTATTATCTCTCGCCTTGAAAAGGACCAAGTTATGGCATTCAGGGAATAAGTCTGCAGACAGGGAATTCCACTCCATAGGCGTTCGCCACATAAATGTGGAATGTGGAAGCTTAACGCTTTTTGCAAATCTTTGGAATATCCACAACATAGGGGTGGAACCCAAGCCTACGTCTAGTCCCCCGGAGATGGAAAGGGGAAGGCGGAATTAAATCATGCAATTCCATCGCACACTTTCCGCGATATATATCCTATAGAATATGGATAAGCAGGCAACTTTACTTTCGGTTTAATCCAAGGTGGCCAGCAGCAGTACTTGTCCCGGTGTGAAATAACGCCTCACCGTAGAAAGGGAACTGTGTGTAGATGTACAGAAGACTTTCTGGTTGTATTTGTGGTTTATTTGTAAATGGATAAGTTCTCGCTAATACCTTATCACTATACTACGCTAATTCTACCGTGTGACCGGTACTTATTGCCATTAAACTTTTTCATGAACTCCTAATGTTCCACGAAAACTTAGCGTTAACAATTATTACTAAAAACCATTTGTAACAGAAATTGTTGCTAATCTATTAGGCTTATCGTTTTTAGGAATAGCGATATGTGGTCATTGTATTTTTTTTGTTTTGACATCATATTAGCGAGCAAGTGTGAATCACGTATTTAAGTTAAAATGCGGCACGTGGCTGAAACAGATCACCGCGTATCCTTACGTTTGTAATTATCCTATGACATGTGCACTGTTAAATTATAACCAATTGACTTTGTAGATACCAGCGGCAGTATTAATAGTGCTTTTAGGAGTATATCTGCTCCTGGCGTATCTGACACAGCTGGTGGAAGATGACATGCCCCGGGTGATTAATGAATTGGATGTCGCCAAAGATGTGAGTCTTTCGTTATTCTTTTTAGACTACAAAATCCTGCTCACCGAGAACTGAAATAATCCTTATATTGAGGGGACCTGTATTGAACAGAGGCTGTCTTCTGGAAGGGTTAAAGTAATTGTACACTACGGTGGCTCAATGCCTTTGGGGCTGCCCAAGTCTTTAAAATTTGCTTGGAAACGCTCGCCTTCAATGTCAATGTAGCTTATGATGGCTGTCTGTTTGAAAAAATACCTACTCACTCTAGCTATGGAAAGGTCTCAAATGTAGTTTTCGGGTAGTGCCTTCCATTTCTTTGCAGAACGTATTAGGAGCAAAGCATTACGTGCGAATGGGGTTTCTGTCACCGTTAAAGCAAGTAGTATTAATATTTTAAACTATACTCACCGAAAGATTCAGAGTCTGGGTGGACTATCACTACTACCGATCGGAAATAAGGGAGTTTATTTAACTAAACAAAAGAATAACGTGGTCATTCCCTTCTACAAATCCCGGGACGTCTCGGTACTGATTATACTTAAATATGCGTGTTATTTATTGAAATTTCAGTACATTAGCGACAAACTATTGACCCCTATTAAGTGTTTACTTCAAATCATTAAGTAATTCATTAAGTAAGTTGTCAAAACGGCTCGGCTCTGCAGTGTACGCGATTAAAAAAATAAGGAAACTTTCAGACGTCGAAACCGTTAGATTGGTTTACTTCAGCTACTTTCACAGTCTAATGACATATGGCATTTTGCTTTGGGGTAATGCTGCCGATATCAATAGAATCTTTGTCCTGCAGAAACGTGCAGTTAGGGCAATTTACAATCTGGGCCCCAAAGTATCTTTGAAAGATAAGTTTAAGGAAAATATAATTTATGTTAAAAGGAATAGTAATTTCTTTATGAAAAATAGTGACAGACATAACATTAATACGAGGAATAAAAATAAACTAGCTTTTCTTGATAGTCGTCTTCACAAAGTCAAAAAATAATTTAAGGGGCAATGTATACGCTTCTATAACAAGATTCCGGTTGATATACAAAATTTGCCTTTCACGAGTTTTAAAACTATAGTGAAACAAAAACTTTATTATACAACTTCTGCGTACTTGAATGACAAAAATCCGTGGTAGTAACCCGTTTAGCTCATGGAGGTAGTCTCAATCTGATGTTTCAAATAAAAAAAAAATATTGTAAATGTTATTTACAAAGAGCAACCCCTAGAGTTTCTTGCTCATTCTTCTCAGGGGAATCTGCCTCACGAATGAGCGGTAGAGTTTAACCATTGTGACGATTTCAAGTGTAATAATGCTTACCTATGAAATAAAGATTATTTTGAATTTTGAATTTTGAATCATTGTCTCTATGTATATGTGTAATATTTTGATTTTTTTGTAGAGGTACTTACATACTTTAGATACAAAAAGTATTTAAATACTTTAGCTATTTAAAAATAAAAAGTTAGAAAAAGGAAATTTTACATGCATTGATGACGAAATTATGTCTGTGTTAAGGCTACGCCATACTTTAGGTAAACTACTTTCAGAACTCCGAGACTTTCAGTGAAGAAGCAGCATGGCGTTACCTACACATAATACAAGGCACCGAGCCGCGCGTGTCCGGGACAAAGTATCACCTGCAGAAGACAAAGGTCCTCAAGGATCTTCTAGACTCCATCGCTGAGCAGTCTAATTTGCTTATTAGAACTGATTGGCAAGTGGTTTCAGGTACTCTGTATTTAATTTTTCTTTACAATTCCAAATAGTTATATGTATTACCTACCTCCATGATTGTTTGATTCCTATTGAAACTTATCCAACTAAAAGAAAGAAAGAAAATGATATTTGTTTGGTCTCATGCTCTCGTAAGTTGGAAAATGTACAATTTTAATAGCATTTTTAGTAGCAACAGTACTCTATGTGAACGAAATCGTCCAGTGATGTACTGCCACTATACCCCTTTCATTGCATATAACTTGGAATGAATAATTAAATTCATAACAATTTAAGTTTATGATTTCATACTAAATTTCTAATTGCAATTGGATTATATTAGAATATTAATTGCTACATAATGGTGATTTACTATTTCCTTATGTAAAATTATTTTCCTTCCAGGCGACTACTGGCTGACATTATCCATACCATACGTGAATATGTACCAGAATGTATCAAACATTATCGCTTTGTTAGAAGGCGAGAGTGGGCTTCATCCCAATGGTACCATCGGGACTTCCTTACTAGTCAACTGCCATTACGACTCTGTTCCTTTCGCACTAGGTAAGTTGAGGACGTAATACAGCGCCTTGTAGGACCCCAGACTTTTAAGAAGCCTTCAAGGCAAGTGAACCTTTTAAGAAGCCTTCAAGGCAAGTGAACC